>NC_089314.1:30399591-30589591 GCF_036669915.1 Pocillopora verrucosa | reverse complement strand
TTGTAAAGTGAAGGAGCAAGGGCCTGAAACCCAGATAAGTTGTGTCACTGAGCATCCAGGTTTTCAGTCAATTTGCCTCGATGTCTGGGTGCTGGAGATGGCTTATTACAGGCAGCTGTAAGGCACATAATCACACCGGCGAGTAAGCTAAATGTTTTCTGTTTCATCTGTTTTGTTTTATTTTTCATCTGTTTTGTCATTGATTTAATAATACAGTACTACAGTAAGTTGTTTTTCGCTTCTTTCCTGGCAGGAAATTTCGCTAAATTGCATACAGATAGCTTCACAGGACGAAATCACATGTTTCCGTATTTCTGAAACGTGGCGGAAACATGCAACTCCATGTTTCCGTTATGTTTACGTAAAAGTGGTCCAGTTCCGTTGTATACGCAGCAACGGAAACGCGAGAAAACGTCACGAAACCGGTAACGGAAACACAGGTTATCCGTCGTGTTTCCGGAACGGTTTAACATGTTTCTGCCACGTTTCCGTTTACGGATTCTTGCAATTTCGTCCTGTGCTTATTCGTTG
Organism: Pocillopora verrucosa; assembly: GCF_036669915.1. NCBI lineage: Eukaryota > Metazoa > Cnidaria > Anthozoa > Scleractinia > Pocilloporidae > Pocillopora > Pocillopora verrucosa. The sequence continues at coordinate 30,589,060 of NC_089314.1, read as the reverse complement.
GTGTTGGGATTATCTCGGCAAACATTTCAGAGTCGCTGTGACATCTTGTGCGGTAAACAATATCCGCAACACTTTTCCATCGGATTTTGGATCGTCTTACATTGGATTAAAACCGCCAAACCTTTGAGAGAAACAAAGGTACATGTTAATGCAGATCTTAGTTATTCATGTCTTACAGCACTGGCGGTTGTGCCCGTTCTTTATGACATATTAGTGTTTTGCTTTCCTTCATCTCCGAAGCATTTTCATCGATAAACAAGTTGTAACGTATATATTTCCTTGTGTGGCCTTCATAATTATCCAACCCTGTTTGTGTTTGCTTCGATTTGAAATACTGAAAAGATAGTTTTGCAAGCTGAAATCGGAATCTTTTAAGTTCTACTCAAAATGATAAATATTGTCCTACTGACCTTTGAATGTACTTTCACAGCTGTGAAAACCGTGACACAAATTCTTCTGCTGTTTCTCTACAGGGTTTCTCAAAGGAAGCAAGTGGGGCTGGCATGGATTCCCTCATAGAACATAAAGCCGGTTGATTATGGGATCCTGTATAGAATTTTTTTATCGAATCAACAAAATTCCAGGTCATGTTATTACAGACCGACATCAACGAATTCTCTTTCTTTGATACGTGTTTCGAATTCAGGCATAGGTTAAGACAGGTCAAGCAGTGTCTTTTATGGGCTCAGCGCTGGCTCCCGAACAACTGGCTTCCCCATAATCTTTCATTAGATGAGAAAAAAGATGTTTTTAGAGAACCAATAAAGCTGTTGTTGTTTAATTAGCGAAAGGCTTCCACGTAAATCGATTTTGTACTTTCTCTGTTAACCTCTAACTTTTGAAGAGCTCAACTTCTTTCTCAGTTCGGTTGGCCCCACCGAATCCTCGTCGTCTATTGACTGTATGGGTCGTTTTTATACTTCCGAATAATTTGCTTCTGACAGGGCCTGAATCGTCGGTACAGCACCAGGAAGAAAAATGACTGCTACAAACAACGGAATGTTCGAACGGCTCAATTTCACAAATTGTCCCTTCAAATTTCCGTCATTCGGAAATATTTGCATTGTATGCCCGGTTTTGTTTGAATCAGCACAAAACTGGACGACACAACGCTTTACCATCGTGAAAAATTAAATATATTGAAGCAAATTGTAAGTAAAAAAATTCATGACGAGACCGGGTGTCCCAGCGGATTTGGAACCCCCCTAGATTTGGACCCCCCCCGGTCCAAATCCGCTGGCGGATACGGACCCTCCGGTCCAAATCCGCTAGCGCATACGGACCCTCCGGTCCAAATCCGCTAGCGGATATGGACCCCCCCGGTCCAAATACGCTAGCGAATTTGCACCCCCCTCCGCGGATTTGGACCCCCCAACAAAACTGAGTGAAAACATCGTCCTCAACGTTCTAGTAAAAATGGATGATACTTCACGTTCCAGTGCGTACTAAAGTATGTCTTTCATTCAAAACATGCGTATCGTCAATGCATACGAACTGGCATCCCGTCGGATGTTTCTTTTGACCAAGGGAAAATGGGCAAGAGTTAATTTGATGTCTGGAGAGAGGTCGTTTTTGAACCTTTTCCGCGATAGTCGAACACCACTAGATTAAATAGGAGACAAACTTGTGACACTAATTTATTTTGTCATTATTCAATGATTGAGTGTTGGGACGACATGGTTCGGTGCGAGATGTGCGAGGAATGGTTTCACATGATTTAAGACTACCCCGGAGGGCGAGTGGCTCTGCATTGTCTGCAGATCGCCAGACTCTAGACGACTTCGTAATTGTTAAGGTGTTATTTTGGATCCCTCAACAGTTAATAATCATTAATATTAGAAAATAAGATTGAGTTCGATGTAATAGTCTCCATTTTTGTTAAGACGTTGACATTAATGTTGATTAATGTTGATTTGCATCTGAAAATAAGCTGAGAGTTCCAATAGTTCAGAATAGAAACATTTTTACTTATCACAGGCTTTACGAACGACTTGTAGTAGGAGTAGTTTCTTCGTTCTTGTTCAGAAACTGTTTATTGTTATTATTTTAGAAAATCAGACTGAGTTATTTTCTGACTGGACGCAATAGCCTCCACTATTGTTATGACGTTTCGTATCAATGTTGATTCGCATCAGAAGAAGCAAGGATTTATCGTAACAATTTCAATAGTTCGAATGCAGTAGTTTGTTCACATCTGATTCTTACGTATACTGTACGACTCGCCATAATAAATGCGGTAGAATTGGAACGAAATGGCTGGTTTTTTCTTTTACCTTTATTGAGGAATGTTGTGTTGTGATTGAAAAGAACATCGACAAAAAGCTTGCAAATATAATTAGTTACCAAATATGATACAAAGGATGCTTAAAAGGAAAGTTTGGTAGGGGGGTCCAAATCTGCAAAGGGGGGTCCATATCCGCTAGCGGATTTGGACAGGGGGGTCCAAATCCGCTAGCAGATATGGACCGGGGGGTCCAAATCCGCGGGGGGTCCAAATCCACTGTGACACCGGCAAACAACGGCTGTGGAAAAGACTCCGTTTCTCACGCGATTATAAAACGAAACTTTGGAGATTCCACCCGTGACGTCACAGGAAAGATAGCGCCATTCAAGATGGCGAATGTTTCGAATTTGGAAGAGCTTTTACAAAGTGAAAATGGACTTTTGAGAAAAAACAAATGGTACCTTTGGTGTACTTGATATATTTACTAAACATCTATTTGAAAAGAAAATGAACTTTTTATGGGTTTACATGCCCTTTAAGCGAGGCTTAGGGCTCATAACACGATGAGTGCAGCTAGTGCAACACGACAGATAGCTTATCCGACGAGAACAAATACCCTGACCTTTTTTTTTCAAATAACAACTACAACGAAGACTTCATCCGACGAAATGCTCACCGACCTACTGCAACTACTGAAACTAACGACACCGCAACTCTTACGACTAAAGCGACTATACCTTTCATAAAAGGCTTGTCTGAGAACATCTCGCGCATCCTACAACCCTTCAATATCCGTGTCGCCCACAAACACATCACTACACTAAGTCAGCCGGTTACTCAAAAACAAGGACGAACAGAGGAACAGTCAGAGAGTGGTTTCAAGTAAGATCAGTTGCTCCGATTATCACGCCTCCCACATCGGTGAGACTGGCAGAAAAGATTGACACTTTTACCTGGAACTCTGCGTAATGCCTAACTTAAACAAGTGATTAAGGAAAGCTGGTTTACTAACTTAGAACAGACTCCCCTCGACAGGTGTAAACTATTACCGGCACCATGCAAACGACTTATACACGACATTAACATTATAAACGAACCGAACAGAACAAGCTAACTTTACCGACGGATCGAGACAGACCAATCACGACAGACCTACGCCACTTGAATCTTACAGCCAATAACATCAAGGCAAAACTGACCAATCAGTTGTACGAAACGGACTTAGAACATTCGACTGACTACAGGTATTCACTTGACTCTGCTGATGACTTTCGCTCGAGTTGTCCAAATGTCAGTCACCACTGACCACGTCCTTCTCTGGACTACATCCTTCTCTGGACTACATCCTTCTCTGGACTACACCCATCCAGACGATCAGGCTACATTTTCAGATCTATGATTCAGTTATAACCCAAAAGATTAATTCCATGACCTTCATTGAACGGGGGCTGCAAAGGATCATGAAGATGACATGGAAAAAAGGAAAAGGGTTAGGAAAGGAGGAGGAAGTTGTGGACGAAAATAACAGAAAGTATATAAAAATCACCACAAAAGGAGAATCTTGAACAAGCGAGGCAATCTCCCTCCATTTCAGATATTTTTATTCGCTGCTATTTGCCAAGAGTGCCCGGGCCCGTTCCCGCGATTTTCCTCTCCCATCGCTGCGAATCGCCGGTTAAATCAACCAATGAAGTTGGACGATATAATATCACTTGACTTTTCAAAATGGCGGAAGGAGCAGAACTTGGTTTTGCAAAGACGAAAAAAAGCAAATCTTATCATTTAGATTTGGAGCGCCCTGCAAGCAAAATTATGACAATAGGTAACAAATGTTTTCGCTTCGTTCTCACCAATTTTCCAAACATCACTCAATGAAAACGAAACGGGGTTGAGGTGCCACATCGCAGCAATCGACTTCAAAAAACGCCAAGTATGTACGCATCGATTGGGTGGCGACTGGCGAAAATCACTTGCAATTTTCGCTAGCGAGCAAATTGGGCGCGATCGGCGATTAAAATCGCCAAGTGTATTGCAGTCTTTAAACTTGAGGTTTTCGTAAATTACAATTGAAAAATCTTTGTCCTTTTGTTACGAAACGAGAGAACAATTGAAGTGCTCGTGATTTTATATGCTTGAGGAAATTTTTGTTTTCTGAAAGCTGCTCTCTTATCAAATTTTCCTTTTTGTTGTCAGTTAGTGCTATTTAAGTAAGAAAATATGCAACTTACTAAACGTGACGAGAATAGATAGAAAAGTATCCAGAATTTTCTCCGGCAGACATTAGTATTCACGCAGAGAAACAGCTGTTTTGACGTTTACGAGGTTTTATTTTTTTTTTTTCGTTCTTTATGACCATTTTGTGGTTGCAAGAAATTTTAATCTCTTGAAGGTTGACAGTCTTTTTTTTTTTTTCTTTTAATGACAGTTTGCTAAGGTAGGGAAATTTAGCTTTTTCCACAACGGAACGTAACTTGCAGCTTGTAAAAGAGCCAGGTTAGATTTATATGACCGATCAAATTTTGCGTTGTCGATTTCTGGAATCAACCAGGAAAACCATTCAAAGATTTCAGACTAAAAGGAAGTTGTCCATTTCCCTTGCGAAGTGAATGAGAAACAAAGTATTTGCACTTAAATGTAGACAGCTAGTGATGGATGGTTTCAAGGATGAGGACAGATAACACGAGCGGCAAGGTGTACGGAAGAGGATGGGCCGAAAACGCTGAAAAGATTCATTTTACGGGCAATTTCAAGATCGAACGGAAAACATTTTCCCTGATTTGTTTTTCGCATGTTTCGCGGCTTAGTGTGTTTCGTCTCTGGCCAGTTTTCTTATTATAATTATTTTTGCACCTCTCCATATGTATTGTTGTTAGTGTTGCTTGGCACTTCTTCATTAGCGTATGTTTGCAAATTCGTCTTCATTGGCGCAAATTGCATTGCATGTAAAGTCACATTTTGCGCTCTACGTTTGAAGTGATTTTTGTATTTTTTTTCCCGAGCTGTACGTTGTACCTTTGCAAGTCCTATAAGATCAAGACGTTTAATCTTCGATTAATGTTTCTTTACTCCGTATTTTTTCTATTAAAACTAGCTACTTAAGTTCTTTAACTGGTGAAGTTTCGACGCACATCCAACGTTAAACATCGCTCATCCTAAATCGAAAATAACTTTTTTAAGGTATTAAATTTCTTGAATTTTGTGGATATCGCTAGCCGGTTTTGACTTCCGGTCACATTTATATCGAATAGTACTTTAAACGAATATACGGATAGAGTCGTGTACTGATTTAGCTTAAAGAATCTGTTTAAATAAATACATAAAGTTTACATTAATGTTTTAATTCATTTGTCAAATGAGTCTATTGGAAAAAATATTTTGCATATCTAGCACTAAAAATAAGGACGAACAGATTTAGAATATAGCCTGGCTCTTTTCGTGTGCCGACCGGCCTCGACAGATGAAACAGGATAAAAAGCTGGCAACAGCAAAAATTATCATCTTCATTTCTAAATGTACAATGCCAAGTGAAAATGAACTCGGGATAAAAAAAAAACATTTGTGCAGCAAGGAACGTGTATTTAGTAAAATGATGTTTTGTTTTCAATTCATTTCGGGTGAATATTTCCACTGTAATTTTCACTGACAAAAAATAAAATTGGTCAGGCGATGGGAAATGAAGCACTCTGAGAGGATGTTCGCATGCAGTTAAATTAATCCAACTTGCATGCACGCCTGACGGCGAATCGACGATATTTGTCAATAATAATGTTAAGAAAATTGTTGGAAGCCTGTTTGAAGATGTTAAACACTCCTCGAGAAAATTGTCAGTTTTTGAAGGCGCACGCAAAACGTGCTGAAATCGGGAATTACGGATTTCGCTATGTCTTCGATCATTTCGGTAAAATCTAGAATAATTTTTTATGACACTAGTGTGTGATGTTTACTGTGCGCCGTCTATGTTTGTGTTCCTTAAACGTACGTAATATCCTTGACATCAAATCGGTCACGCATTGTTTACATTTAAGACGAAGACAAAAGCTTTTCACCACGTGCGGGTTTCACCCCTGAAGTGAAATGATAAACAATTATTCTTTCTAAGTGAAAACTATCGCTAAGATTTTTACCGTTTCCACATTTTCCACACAGTTTTCATGTTTCGGTACTTTTGTCATTTATTAGAGTGGGAAGTAGAAAAAGTCTAATAAATTTCGCGACAAAGAAGTCTCCACAGAGAGGCCTTTTCGGTTCTTACAAACAGAATTTTGATTAGCTAAGCTAATGTCATCTAAATAATTCATTTCTAGCACAATAACCTTCGAAACCTGGTGCACGCACAAGATTAGTTCGGGGTGAAATCAGATCTTCACTCGAATTTGTCCTAGGACGTCATCACTTCCATAATTTTCCTCAAATCTAAGATTATCTTCGCTTTACCGAGCCGATATGTTCACTACAGGTTAAGTCGCTCGGCTGAATCAAATGGTAAACATTGCTGTATTAGTAGCGCTGAATTTGATACCAATCCGGCGGGAAATATATTAACAGAATTGTCCCCGGAAATTTGAGGCCAAAGAAGATTTGAACTGAGCCAGAAAAGAAAGATAAGCTTTTAGGAAAGTGACACAAACAGAGACAATTAATTGAAGCTATTTTCAAGCCAATCACGAACGATTCAATTGGACTCATTTAAAACTCAAGCCGTTTGTTTACAGAACCAGAAGAGCTCGAGTTGCGGTGTAGACCAGATATGTCGACTTCGATAGCAGACAGGCCAACCGCCATGTTAAGCTGGGAGAAGGAAGCGGTGCAGGACCTGGATTGTGTTTATCAATCTAAATCAACTCCTGATCGCGGTGACGTGGATGCAGTATGGCAAAGCATGTACGAGAAAGGCCTGAAGAGAAAAGTAAGTCAGTTCTCTCTTCCTCCCCAAGGTATTGAAATCAACGGAAATTCATCCGATTTAAACTGTATCCAAAAAGACACTGAGCCACGAAGAGATCTAGCCACGATCCATCTGGAAAGAGCGCGTAATTTGGGTAAACTGGGAATGGACGAAGGAAGAAGATATCGGAAACGTGCCTACTCCGCGAACAGCTGCCCTGGTGATCAACAGCACTGCCATGCTACTCGCCATCACGATTTCAGTATATAAGGTGGCGTACACATTTATTTGTGATCAGCATGCTTAGGAAAACTAGCTTAGAAACACGGTACAGTGATGTGCAAAGATATTACGGAGGATGATAATTATTACAACAGTTTTTAAGTCGTTTTAACGACTGCGATCCTGTGGGCGAAAAAAAATATTTCGAACAAATATTTCTAAGTTGGGTCATTATATGCTTATTCTTCGTTAAAATGTTGATAATTCAGATGTAAACGATTTGTTTTCGAGTTATGATTTTTTAGAGAAGTCAATTGTTGTTGCTTTTCAAAAGTGGAAACAAGAGAGTCACGTACGACCAAAATGTTTCGATTTGATTGGTTAATCGCAAAGCAGACAAACATCAGGGTGATATTTAATTCTTTCCTTCTTCGGAAATTTAATTAAAGGGAGACAGTGCATAACATACTTTTTTTAGTGAATATGAAAAATGATAATAACAAGCATCTTCGTTTGTCAGCAGTTTTCATCGATGTATTCGTCAAATTCAGGTAGTTGTAATTGTTTTTGTGTATTCAGAGGCCTCGTTATTTTCCGACTACAATAACCCACCGTTTATAATTACTGTATGAAACAACAACAAAAAAAAGCACGTAATTATATCATCCATTTCGTGTACCCGTTTCATTCTTGACCCTTAAAATTGTTGCTGGACTATTTGTGATGATAAGAAAATAAATTTGAATGTATCAATCCGTTGAAGTAGTCGGTCTTGTTATTTTCTGTTAGCTTGACTGTCTGAAATAATTTCTGCTTTCGTTTCGCCTAATTTGCCTGAATGTCAATTAAGAAAATTTTATTTGTTAGAAACTGTTTTCATCTAAATTGAAATTGCGGAGAGAACAACAGTTTCCAGCTTTCTTTCGTGCCTGTGCAAACATCGATCTGCTCAAATTGCTTTAAAAAAATTAACAAAAGAGAACCTACGAAACAACAGTCTTCGCGGCTTTTGCGCATAATGAGGCGAAATTGATGCAAGAATGTTTCTAGTATTGAACAATATGGATCATGCTACATCCTCGGTGTACAGCCAGCTCACAACAATAATTTGAAAATTTGGAATTGACATGTGAATCTCTTGGGGATTCATCTCTGCGTAATTTGAAATTTGTTATTATTCTTGTCTAATTAAGTGCCAAGGTTTAACCCTTGTTTCAGTCAAAAGTTCATCTTCAATATGCTCTTTTGTGGTTGAGCTGAGAGGGATGAAAAAAGGCAGTCTTTTCTTCTCAAATTACTTTGTAACTCTTCCTTCACCAACAAAATGTAAACTTGACAGCGTGGAATTGAAGAAAACTCTAGGTGATTCAACTGAGCAGAAGGTAACCTAAGAAGGGTTGTTTTTCGTCACTGAAAACCTTACTGAAGCCCTCATTTCTCGACTGGAACGTTTCGTCTGACACCTGAATTTGCAGTCAGGACAAGATGCATCACGATGTGGAAAAGGGACGTATTATGATGGGAAAAAAGGGTAAGTGGTCACAGATCTCTCGAATGCTCCCCGGGAAATTTGTCAGGCGACCAAGAGCCGGTTTTCCCCCCCGCCCCCCTCATAAAAATAAGAGTGACCTTGCCCTCTCCTTCAAAATACAGTATTTAATGAATTTCGGATCGAAATAGTAACGAGCTCCCAGCTGGCTTGTTAGCTCAGTTGGTAGAGCGCTGCACCGGTATCGTAAAGGTCATGGGTTCAAGTACGGGCCTGAGTTTTTTTCAGGTCTTATATCAACTACTAGTTCGATAGTGTTCATAGCTGCGAGGAACGCTTATGTAGAGATTCAATAACATATCCTCGAAAATTTGTAAGCAATATCATATGACGTTCAATGATTCGTTTTATTCATTCTATAACAATTTTGGTAAATACCTGTTTGACTAAGAAAAATCAACTTATCTAATTATTGCTTCAAAGGCAGACACCATTGAAAAGACATCATTGTGACAACTACTTATTACAACTGCAGACGCCTCAGCCCAGCCACGGCAGACTGGAACCCAGCGTTGTAATCGGTAGCCACCTCGGAGTACTTTACCTCTGTTCTATCGTCTTTGAAGTTGTCATAGCGATCAGGCCCACCAACTAAGGCACCATGCAGCACATGCGCGTTAGGACCAGAGTTGTGATAGTTTCCCCAGTCACATTGGGCAGGGGCTGAAGGACAGCTGCTGGAGCGGTGGTGAGGTCTTTGGGGAGGATTCTTCCCAAATCCAACCACATAACTGCGTCCACTGTCGCCAAGCATGTAGTGGATCTGCTTTCTTGCAAATTGACGATACGTGGTCGGGTTGAGACCCTGGTCAGCGGCTAGCAGTGCTAGGAAGGCTGTGTTGGCGGCGAATCGGTTTGCTCCCCAGGCATCACGGAAAACAAGGCCTTTTGGAGTGCGTTTGAGGGAACCACCTGTTGTATTGTTCAGAAAAAAATTCTTATAAACGCTTCTTACTGATTTAAAGAAGACAAGCGAACGGCGTTAAATTAAAAAAATTCAGAGATTAGATCATTCATATATCATTTAAGGTTTTGCGACCGAACGGTGAACGTTTAACGCATAGATTATTTGGTAAGCTTGACCCATACTGAAGAAAACGGCATACAAGCCCCCAGCGTGTTGACTGTAATAGCTAGACACTTCTTCAAAAGGGGCCTGAGATAACTCAAAAAATGGTTGGAAAAATAAAAACAACAACAAAAACAACAAATCAAAATAAAAACTATAAATGAAAAAAGCTAATATCATGGAGAAATTTTTCGTATATTTAAAACATTTTTGGAGGAACTTAAGCCCTTAACTCCCAAGATCTCATTAGTTATTCTCCTTACTTTCTGCCATACAATTCTCATGATATCAATTCGGAGAATACGGTATTGGATGAATTAATAATCCCCTTATTGATTTTTTTCTTTATTCTCATCACTTCTATGCTTGATATTGTGTTGATATTGTGAGGAGAAATTATCGCTTCCTTCTTGGGAGGTAAAGGATTACGTTATATGAGACTTGCAAAGTTTATCTTCAAATTTGGTGAGCAGGGCTACTTTTAAGCTTATATTGTTAAGAGTCTGTAAGTTACAGGATACTATGAGAGATCGAAAATTAGTTTTACCAGGCAACCAGTTTGCAAGGTACTTCTGAATGGCCAGCTTATACTGCGGCTTCTTCGTCAGTCCATACAGAAGCATCTGTACTGCAGCAGTCTTGTCATCCCAGGAAAAAGCCCAAGATGAACTGAGGTAATACTTTTTATAAAGGGACTCCGCCAAGGTAAGATACTTCCTATCGCGTGTAGCTCTGAAAGTGAGAATAACTTGTAAAAAATAAGTTAAAAAACTTAATCGCTTAGTATCAATAAAGCTCTCTTCATCTCAAAATTTCAAGAGTCAAAGGTCTCTAATTTCCTGACCATAGGATGAACTTAATTTGTTTTTCTTGTGTATACTATGTTCTCCATTGACTTCAATGTGGATTACCTGTAAAGCCAAGAAGCTCCCCACACTAGTTCGTCTTTATAACCACCAGACTTGTAGAATTTTGCAGCCCTGGGTATAGAATCACTGTACTTCCCGTGGTAGGTTCTTGCGAATTCGTAAAGCCCCTTAGCGTGCGCCAATAACTGGTTAGAATAAGTTGGATTAGACTTCCGGAAAGCTATAGCGCCCGCGGCTAAGGCAGCGGCTGTTTCGGCAGCAACGTCAGATCCAGGCCTCTGAGCTGTGATCTTCAGAGCAGGTCTGGCCATATGCATGTCTTCTGGTCTGCCCCAATATTCATGGTCTTTAACACCATCCCCAACCTGTAAGGGGGAAGAAAGAGTAGAAGGGATCAAAAGTGTATAACGATTCTTCATAAGTTAATTGATAGCCACGAAATAACACGCTCGCAAACCAGAATGATAACAACAATAAAACAAAACAATCAAACGAAACAAAAGAAACAAAGCAAGATAACAGCCAAGCAATTTAAAAAGTAAAGAAATCGTACAAAAACAAAATAATCGTCGAACAGGTTATGGTTTCAGATCAAAGCCTAAACCAGCTTGCCAATGGATCGGCTCCTCATGCTGAGAGTTCGATCCAAGTTAAGGTAATTACATGTATATGAATTTTGATTAAAAGGAAATTCTGGACATCAATATACGGCATACCATGTAATACCATCAAACCATATAGTCTTTGCAACAAATGTCGTGTTCCCAAATTTGGGTGAAATCCCCTTCAGAAGTTCACGCGTAGATGATGCAATCCATTCTACTCTCACCTGTACGTAAAGCTCAAACTTAGAGGTGTGCGCTTTCATGAAATAGTCCAATGGCCATTTAATACAGTCCAACATGCTTTTCAGTTCCCCAGCTGCAATATAAGCTTCTTTATAGTTCAACAGACCCCAGGTTAGCACTGTTACACTTGAAGCCATAGGGAAACCAAACTTGACGAAATCTCCTGCGTCAAACCAACCACCACTAAGATCCACTCCAACATCTGCACCGTCCCGAAGAGTCGCGCTTTTTCTCCAAGGGATTCGGTTTGTGGCGGGAAGACGTCCAGCCCGCTGTGCTTCATAGAACAGAATGGACTTGCGGAGGACCTCGTTGTAATTGAACGGACCTGGGGCTGGAGGTGCAGTCGGTTTGGCTATCACACCACCCCCACCGCCTGTGTGTCCCCCTCCGCCACCACCAGCGTTGCCTCCTCCAGCTCCTCCCCCAGCGCCAGCACCAAGCCTCTGGAATAAGGCCACACCGCCAGGAGCTGGTGAGTTCGCAACAGGCTTAGTTAAAACGATTTCAGTAGATAGCTCATAGCCAGCATTCAATTGTTTTTGCGACGGTTTGTTGGTAATCACGTAGCGCTTGCGGTCTGGAGACACAGACTTTATATCACCAATCCATGTCTGGAGTTTCAGTGCTGGTTTACTGAAAGTCAAGGTGATGATCCAACCGTCAGTAACCTTGGACTGTAGTCTGAAGGTGAATTTGGCGGTGAAGCCTGTGTTCCACTCGTTGACAACAGTAATGCGGGACTGTTCTGCACAGGTGTGGCGTGCGAAGAGCAGAAAGAAAAGAAGACACGCTGACATGGAGATTCGTCCCATAATGCTCATAATACAGCTCTGTGGATGAAAAGTGAGCTTACGGCATGAGAATCGCAGATATGCTGAAGTTGATGACATAAACAGCAGTTGCCTTTTTGTTCATGAAGAGAATTGATGTATATTCACTGTATTTGAGGACCCTAGAAATAGTTCTCACTACATCTTCCTCCGCCTTTTGAAGATATATAGTTTTGAGTTATATTTTATATAGTGATAATTCCGACAGATTTGAAGATTACAAAGTTACGACGAAATGTTAAAAATGCTGTGAAACGAAAGAAATTAAAGCTGTTTAGGTGGTGTTGTACTATTTTGGCAGCTAAGAGGATTTAAGGGATGTTGCTTAGCTCGGGTTTCTTGCCTCTGGGCCAGGAACCAAGCTGGGGCAATTCAAAAAGGTACATCTTTTATTCGGCTTATTAAGAGGGTTTACACACAGGGTTACAAACTTCTTTAACATCTGCACCTGATTCAAGACAGCTGCATAAGCCATTATTTGCATCACAAAAGTTATGGAAAACTTCCACTCAAAGGAGGCACAGAAGTCTTGGCTGGGAAGAGGGTGGTATGAAATAACGGAAGCGGGAAGGTTCAAGAAGCACCCGGCGATACATTTGAATTGGGAGTTATCTTCCTAAACCTGGAGTTTTTTTTCCGAACAAAAGTAAATAACCGGCTGGACATCCTTTATCTAAAAACTAGCTTTTATTTGTCGTTAATGGCGACCGAACTCGCAAATAAAAAAAATCCCAGAAAAATGTTCTTTTTCTTTAGATTTACTATTTATACTGTCACTTTCTCTTAGTTGATCTATCCAACATTGATAATACGCTGAAATAGAACTGTTCGTCACAATACTCAACTCAAGCCTCGGTTAATAAAAAAAGTGTGCAACATTTTCTCATGTAAATTACTGAATTAACTCACAACGGGTGAAGAGGGACTATACTCACTCTCAACATGTAGCTTCTTTGGCGCAGATAATTAATACCTAAGGGCTTTGTGCCTAAAATATATCCGAGAAGCAGGCGTCTGAACCCAGCGGAAGCCTGAATTTTTCTGGCTTCTGTAATTGAAAGCTCGCATAAGAGGATCATTTCATTATTTTTCAACCTCTTAACTCCCAAAAAGTATGACAATAAAAAAAGAGTTGGCTCGCAGTTATTCTTAGGTGCAAGCCTTAACTGCAGCCTTTCTTGGTCTGATAGGCAAAATATAGAAACACTGGCTCGTTTGAAGAAATTTTGTTGTAGATCTCCCCATACGTTGATGCTTCGATTTGAATTCATAGTCTAAATGGATCAGTTCTTTATCGCGTTGCATCCCCCCGACAGTCGAATTTGTGTTACGTCGCAATTCCTTCATTCCCTATTTTTTTCGGGGAAGAAATAATAATTTTTTTTCCAATATTCTTCTCAGCCCGTCGAATCTAAAGTTACTTCGTTTTCTTAATACTTCAGAGCAGAGCAGATCAGAAAAGCTCTTTTCTTTAGTTTGAAAATAAAAGATTATTTGCTACTTTGAGTTTGTGTCCTACCTCAGAAAGCCATTAACCTCAGGAGACTGTGCCACCAGTAGCCTTTTCGAAAATTAAAACAAATGTTATTGCACTCTTAGTTTCATAAGTTTGCCGTATCCACCGCCGACAGCTGATCTAACGTATTACTTCGTGAGACGCTTGATATATCGCTTCCGGCGTACTTTTCTTTCTAGAACTTTATCGTAGACGTGGAGTTTCATTGTACCGTAGACGAGATAAGTAAATATTCAGGCAACTTTTAATATTGTGAAAATCTCTTTTTAAATTGCGTTTTCACAATGAAAGGATTGTGTTAATTGCTAGTGTCATTTACGAGTGAACTTCGTAATCATTTAAAATATTTTATTAAAGTATTTCAGGCACAACTACAAACAGCATGAAATCAAAAGACTTCTTAAGTCTTAAGCTCTTTGAAAAAACTTCATATTTCCGTTGGACTATTACAGCTCCAGCTGTTTTAGACCCGAGACAGAAGACTGGAAACCAGCGTTGTAGTCAGTAGTGACTTCATTCATGACGTAGTCTTTTCTGTCGTCCTTGTAGTTGTCATTCTCGTCGGGACCCCCAACTAATGCACCTTTTAGAACATGCGCATTGGGTATATCCGCGTTGAAGTTATCCCAACCGCATGGCTGTGGAGCGGACGGGCAGGAGCTGGAGCTGTGATGTGGTCTTCGTGGCGGATTTTTTCCGAACCCAACCACGAAGCTGCGTCCACTGTCTCCAAGCATGTAATTAATTTGTTTCTTTGCGAAATTGCGATAAGCTGTTCGCTTTAGACCCTGATCAGCGGCAACCAGCGCCAGGAAAGCTGTATTGGCTGCATATCGGTTCGAGCCCCATTTGATACGCCATGCAAGGCCCTTGGGAGTGTAACGGACACTACCTCCGGGAAGCCAGTTGTCGAGAGATGCTTTAATGGCGTTTTTGTAGGATTCTTTTTTCGTCAACTGAGCGAGCAGCAACTGTACCCCGGCTTTTTTATCGTCCCAAGAAAATGCCCAGGCCTGTAAGGGAGAAAAAGAGGGATTAAATTTTAATTTTAATGTGAAAGAGCCTTTTACGTGTGGTTGATAAAAAAGCCTACACCTGCAATAATAGAAGGAAAAAATTTTTAAAAAACCGGCAAACTTCGCATTTAGCAAGCCACTTTTAGATTTTTTCATCTCTAAGCACCGCACTTATCTGTGAGCGTTATAATTTTTTGATAAAGATACCAAAGCCTTGAAGCGCATTGTGTGGACAAAAAGTCTCAAAACATTTTCCTTTGTATTATCGACAATCGCACGTAAAGGGAAAAAGTAAGATCGTCCAATCTTAGTCAGGATGTGAAGGTATGACGCGACAAGAAAAGATAGAACTGAATTATGATTTACAACGATTTGTAGTCTTGTGTTTCACAAAAATTCCCTTCAGCATAATTGTATCTCAGAAGACCTATAACTCTCAACATACCTGACCATCCATCCCATAATCCTTATAGTACTTCTCAGCCTTCACAAGATATGAAGACTCCTTTGTCGCTCTGTACAACCAAGCTGCACCCCACACTAACTCGTCCTGAAACCCGCTGTAGGATTTGTAGAATTTCCCTGCGTTGGGAATGGAATCACTGTATACTCCACGATACTTGTCTGCAAACGCGTACAGTTGCTTTGAGTGCGTTAAAAGTTTCCTAGCATACTTCTTAGAGGCACTGAAAATCAAATTGTCTCAAAAGTTAGTAGTCAACCAGCATAAAGATGTTCGTGAGAATCGGAGGCAGCTTCTGGTTCGTTTTCTGGGGACCCAAGTACCAAGTTTATTTTAGAGCAGTTAAGTAAAAGTTGTGAAACATAAAGCAATATTACCGGAGAGACCATTTATGTTGAGTACGACTGATATGAGGTTCCAACACAGGTTTGGCGGGATGCGGGATGAGGCTTAAAATCGAAGTGGGATGTGGGTTACGAAAAATTCCAAAGGCGAGATGCAGGATGAAACTAGGAAGGCAAGACCGGGATATGCTCAGTTTCGAAAGCGGGAGAGGGAATTAAAAGGACGGATACTGTCGGTATAATAATTTAGCTGAAGTTACGATATACCAAGAGTTGTAGGCATTTTTGCTTGTCTATAACTTACCGAGTATTTTGAGCTTTGAAGGCAATCGATGCAGCGGCCAGTGCTGCTGCAGTTTCAGCTGCGAGATCGGATCCAGGATTTTGTGGAGTGATCTTCCAGGCGGGTCGCCTCATGGTCATGTCTTCAGGTCTGCCCCAAAAAGCGTGGTCAAGATCTCCATCTCCAACCTAATTTGTTCATAAAGATTTCACGTTCAAAAGACAACTTTCAGCATTTTTTCTGATGAGTCAAAAAACTATATTATTCTCACATATATCTGTCGATGATTAGTTTCTTGCCAGTAACCCAGCACTAAAAATATGGCAACGAGAGAGATGCTGTGAGGTGGCGGTAAGATATCAGTTTCTTAAATCAACATTAGACGAAGATCAGGCAAACATTAATACAAATGAATAAACAGGGTAGGTTTCTAAGAATTTGTAGTGCTACGTGATCGACCACCGTTAAGAGTTTCTAGAGCTGACATTTCGAGCTTTACCCCTTCGCCAAAGCGATTCAGTTATTACACTTAACTTTTGAGTAAGTTATCTAGACGGAAAATGCAAAAACAAGTATAGCTGTTAACCGTATTACCTGACCATAGAATTCTTCTTTTTTCGTGTGAGCTTTTATGAAATAGTCCGTGGCCCACTTGATGCTATCTAATACGTTGCTGTACTGGCCAGCAGCTACATAAGCCTCCTTGTATTCCACAATACCCCAGGCTAACACTGTGACAGATGATGCCATCGGAAAACCAAACTTAACGTAATCACCCGCGTCATACCATCCACCGGTTAAGTCTTCACCGTTCGGCCCTTTGTCACCTAGTGCCGAGTCCTTTCTCCACTTGACTCGGTTGTTAGGTGGAAGCTTGCCAGATCGCTGAGCTTCGTAGAACAAGATGGAAAGTTTCAGCACTTCACTGTAGTCATACTTTCCGGGCCCCCGAGACGGCGATTGTGTTAGCGAAGGAGGTGCAGTGGTTTGCGGCGGCTGCGTAGGTCGAGTGGTGTCAGGGCCAGGAGATGAACTGGGCGGTTTCGTGGCTGGCGGAGGAGGACTCGGGCTAGCAGTGGGCGGTTGGTTGGTTATTGGTGCACCGCGACTAAACATGACGGCGCCAATAGGAGGATCCTTTGTTACGTCAGACTTTTTGGCCATGAAATACAACTTGAAGGTTCCTTTAGACATTTGTGTATTCCATGGCATATTCTTCATTGTATATACTTTATCGCCTTGGTTGTCAACTATCTCTGCTCGCCAAATTTCCAAATTCGGAGTAGGAACTGGAAAAGACAAAGTCAAGGTCCACCCAGAGGTAACATCATCCGTGAGGTCCAGAGTAATTAATCCCTTGAATCCGTCATACCATTTGTCAACAACTACGGTTTTAGCTTGTTCACCGAATGCTTTAGGAGCGTGAAGCAGCACAAGAATCGACAGCGGAATAACCGAGCGTAACAACGACATGGTGTGAATATCTATCGACAAATGAACGAAATTTGAACGAAAAATGCCAACCTGACTTATAGTCAGAGAAGTGAACGCTGCCCAAGTTATTAAATATGTCACATCACGAAAGACACTTCAACGATTAAGTATTGCATTAACCGCATTGATATGCGCCTAAATTAGCACCAGTTTTTTTTTTCCCTTGTTTGGAAAGCAAGAGTCGGTTTTTTCCTTTTTTGACTTGATTGCTAAGCGATATACCAGAAAAGCAACGGAACTGATGCGGTTTGCTTCAGACATTCACAATATTTTAAGTGGGAAACACTCATTTTAGTTAGAGGCGCAGCGGAAATGTCGTAGATTGAGCGTGCAGTTGACTTTAGATGTATTAGTCCACTTTCAGACTCTATTCACTTTACATAGAGTATTATTCATTGCTTCAGGAAGACTTGAATCAATAAAGGCTCATATTTCTTTCTGCGCAATGTTGTTGTATAAACTGAAGTTTACACTAAGGTTTGTGAATATAGGAGCGATCATTTTCAGATCGTTTAACAAAGCTCATTGATATCAAAGTTAGCCACTTAATAATTCCGCCTTGGAAATGGCGCTAAAATGAA
This sequence comes from Pocillopora verrucosa, assembly GCF_036669915.1. Classification (NCBI taxonomy): domain Eukaryota; kingdom Metazoa; phylum Cnidaria; class Anthozoa; order Scleractinia; family Pocilloporidae; genus Pocillopora; species Pocillopora verrucosa. The sequence goes on along the minus strand of NC_089314.1, from coordinate 30,570,864 downwards.
AGCTAACCAAAATGATACGTCTATGATGCGAAACTATTCATGCAAAGTTCCCACGAGAACATATAGTTATTAGTTATTATAAGAAACTTTTTGGATTAAAATGAACCGCGTGTTACAATGCTCAACTTATGCTTAATTTCAGTCTTCACAGGAACTAGATACATAAAGTCTTGATTGCGGATAGGTTATAAAAACACTCTATATATATTATAGAGCTATATATATTCTGCCATAGAATTAAGTAAAAAGTCGGAACGAGAGGTGAATTATGGAGTTACAGTAGGCAATGATTTCCGTGTCACTCCATGTGCGAGTTAGCCATTCAACGATTTGTGACATGAATTGTTTAAAAGGCAAGCGAAGTAAAATACAATGTGAACGTAAACCAAAATTTTCAAACTGCCATTGGTGATAAAAAATCTTAAAATTGTAATTAAATCATAAGAATGTAGAGCATTGATTACATTGTCAGATCTAGACCAGTTTCAAAATCAAGTACTCCTCTCCTGCGTCTCACTGAATTTATATCATTTCATCGGCTTGAAAGAACTTAATGTTTTTCTCTCTTTTTTTCGCAACATTCATTTGAAAGCGCAACATTTTCTTTTTATATTACTATTCATACCAAACAGAGGCACTCACCTTCTCACAATTAGTTGTTGAACGGACCCTGAATTGGTTGGTGGCACGTATTCCACCGGGTTATATGTACCCTCAGCATTTAATTCCAATACCTCATTGTCACAACTCCCCGACGATAGCGCAGCTCAACAAATAAGTTATTGGAATTCGTCAAAAGATGTTTAGACATCTGCCACTACCATCGTAATAGGCATTCTATTCACAAATTGGCTTCAATACTTCGTTTGTGTTGTTAATGACAGAGTTTTCATATTGTGCAGTGTTCAATGTCTTCTTCGGCAGTTTGACAAACACAGCACGTCCACTCCCAGAGCTTTTATACATCTACGCAACTGACATACAACACGCTTATGTAAACCTTTGGCAAAATGAAATCATGGGATGGCTATGGGAAGCGAGAAAGAGCTTGAAGAAATTTTTAGCGACGGTACTATGTCTACTCGTTCAGTATGCACCAAAGAGTATTTGAATAAAGTCTCTAATCTACTTATTTATTTGGCCATACTTCCTTCCATCCATCCATCCATCCACCCGATTGACGTTTACTAACTTATTACTGGCTTTTTTTTTTATTTCGCATTGGTTTACCTCCTTTAGCGTCCATAATCGGCTTGCTGTGTTGTTTTTTATGATTATCTTTTAATACATAAAAAAGCAAATGTGGTTGAAATCAATATCTTTAACCGCCATATTTGTGTAGTAAATCTTCCATATCGACAAGCAATTTGCATGAACATCTTGTTTGCTATGTTGAAACCAGACTAATTCGTTGTCTTAGTGGAACGTATGTGGTCGTATGTGGATCCAGTTTTTACACAGGAACCGATGGGAAAGACTCATAGATCACGGAATGATTTTTTACCATCCTACAGTTTTGTCTCCGCCAGCCGTTCTGCATGTTGTCGCTTAGTGCCGAATCCTTTCTAACATGACTCGGCTGTTACGTGGACGCATGCCAGATCGCCGCACCTCGTAGGACAGGAGTAACAGACTCAGCAAGAGCTTTTTTTTAAATTAATCCTTCCCACTCGAATACCTGCTTTTACGATGAGACTGTTCTTTTCGATAAATTTTCAATTTTACATCATTGATATTGCTTTCTGGCATCTTTGCTACGAGTGTGCATTAACACAAATAAAGAGTCAAACGTTTTAAAAAGCCAAAAGAAAAAAAACCAAAAAGAAGTCCGTTTGAAATCGGTTTTCGTTTTTGTGAAAAAGCATTGAATGTTTTTATTTAATGATGGATTGGACTCCGATATATGAAGGGTCAGAGCTTTATCAATTCAAACTCTCTAAAATACTCTTGTTAAATGTAGGATTCCACTTTCTTCTAAAATAGGGGTTGAGTTTTTTGTCAAAAGTTTACGACAAATGTTGCCCGAAGTTTATCTATATATTGTTAAGACGGTTCAAAATTTTCGGATTGTTCAAGTCAACTTATCACTGTTAGAAAAAAAATAAGTAAATGAAAATATATATGAAAAAAGTTAAAAACGGTGATCACGGTGGAAAAGCAAAGGCGTACAATTTATAGGCATAAGGTTCAAACATACATTTCTTCATACATTTATTTATTTGCACTTTTATTCCGGCCTCGGTATTCTTTCATTTACTCCCGATTCTTGAACATTGATGCAGTTAATTATACATTTGGTATTTTTATTAAAATTTAAGGAAACTCCCTTTAATTACTATTTCATCCCTATTATCCATTCAATTTTACTTTTATTTATTTGCTCATTTATTTCTTCACCTATCAATTTTGATGACGACAAAATTGAAACTCTGTTAATCATTATGAACAATCAATGCATCAACTTTAAAACAAATAGTCCCAATACAAAATAACCGATATTTCGAGGGAAAAACTTAAACATATGCCATCACCTGTAACTGATATCACTGCAACGTTTAGTTAATTTCAGCAAGACAATCCCTTCAAGTGCTCTGTGCGCCCAACAGCGACTTCCACCAAATGTGGGTTTCCACGGCCTCTTTTCGTTGCCTTAAAGTTGAACTCAAATTTCTTTCCTTCTTCAAGAAGTGTATTCCACGACTGGTTTTCTAACACAAATACGGTATTCTGTTTGTTTTGCATCTGTATCTTCGCCTGCCATACTTCGAGTATCTTGATTGGTTGAGAAAATGTAACGATCATGTTCCAACCATTGCTTAACGTTGGCCCGGGGGTGATACTGAATTTGCCAATGAATCCTTCACTCCACTGGTGTTCTATATTGGCCCCTCCTTCGTCAAAGCAAAGACCGTTCTGGACCAGAGTTAACATAAGAGACAACGTGAAGCCGATGCAAATTGCCTTCATGATTCTGTAAATGTAAAAAGTCAACTCGCCGTGTGAGATACGTATGTGGCAGGAACATGGAGGAATCAGGGGAAAGTGTGACATACCGCGCCTGTAAAAGCTAACCCCATACAAACTTATGCCGAAACAACCTTACTCTTCCTAGTTTTTAACATAGTTTCCTAAAGGAGCTTTGCGAAAAAAATTATTTCCAAGTCGTCTTTAGAATTTGAAAATGATACCGGAAATTATTTGAAAATTACCGAAACTGCCTAGAAATAAACACGTAAGTTGAAATGTTGCGTCTCTCAGTATATTGATCCTCCTGGTTTGCATCAAACTTTCTCTTACGTTCTAAAATACTTAGTTATCCTCAAATCATATTTAGTGGGACTTTTACATCTATCGAGCGATTTAATTATCACGATAACACGAAAACGCTTCTGAATAGAATTCTCTTTTTCTCGACTTCTTGGTCCTTGTCACTTGGTTTCGCATTGTAATTAGATGTGACGGTAGGTTTCAGTAAAAGTTCAAAAGTAGATTCCCCCTCACTTTGCATCGAACTTAGGTGAAAGGAATCATATCATCTCCTTCACGAGCTTGACATAAATAACTTGAACCAATCACGACCTGCACCGCTGAAACACTGTCTAAACTTAAGCCTCACCTTCCTCTTGCTCATTCAGATTTATTTCCTTTTTTGTTACTTTATGGTCATGAACTATGAACTGATTTGTTTGGTTTGCGAAAACGAGAACGCTCACTTGCGGTCGATGGCTTTTGCGGCAAAGGTTAAAATTGTGGCCATCTCAGCGGCTAACGGTTTATATATCATTACATTGTTGTTACTAGACTGGAATTTTTTAACGTTTAATTTTTTTTTTATGACTATCACTTGGTTAAAATTTGTCAATTTTTACGGCTGACAGCTAAATTTTTTGGCCATTTTACGATTTACTCCTTTGAAACCCTTCTACAATAGACATCACTTGATACCCTTAATGCACATGAGAAGCAATTGGAAATTCAAAAGTAGGTGAATGCATTTAACCGCTTTTGCAGGTAACTCGATATAGTTGTATAAACTATCAATTTGTAGAGTAAAAACGTTTGCTTCAGCATGAAATGAAGGATAAGAAGAAAAAGCCTTTTGTTTTCAAATCTATTTTAAGCGAGACCTAGTTCAAATGTGATGCGTTTTGTTTGCCTTTCAAACCTTTAACTTTGAGAATCAAGTCTTCATTACTCTTCATATCGACATAATGTAAATTGAGTTATGGTGTCAATCTCTTGGGTGTGTTTACCTAGAAAAAATTTCTATTAATTTAAAAATACGTGGAGTTTGACCCCAAAAAATAATACGTTGAAATATCATCTGTATCGAAGTTGTCCTAATCTTTTATGGTTGAAGTATTCGTGTAAATAATTTGATTTAAAATTTGTTTCCCGCGCCATCGGCGCAGGCCTCGGCTCGTACTGTATAAAATACGAAGAGCAGTAGAAGTCCACACTCATAACTCTACATGAACACTCCTATACGTTAAATGCTTTGATTACTCATCTTTAACCTCACTTTTTACTTCGCAGAAACATTTTAGAGATTGATGATATAACAAAGAAAAAGAAAATAATAACCAATGTTCTCAAAATTTATAAAACGAACGCAGCTTTCTGCCAAAGAAGGAAATGCTTACAAGGAAAGTGGCTCTCCTCAGTTTAACTGCCTATTAAAGCAAACTAATTCGTATTCTTGTTTTTTACCAATCTGTTTTGAACGCTTGTCCTATGTATCAATACCAAATTGAATCAAACTTACATGCTTGTTTTGAAAGGCGGCGTGTCGGTAGTTCTTTCCAAAGTCAACTGAGCTCGTTCATCTCCTCTTTGTGTTTTTAAGTTTTTTTCTGTTAACCTATCAATAGACTTAAAAGGTTATTAAGTTTACATAAAGTCGATTTCAATCAAATGATGCACTGTTAAGACAAACAAAAGAGGTGTGATTATGTGAGAACTCTTTACATGTTGCGTCAAATTGCCATGGCTGCATGTGAACGCACAAAAAAAATTATAAAAGATAAAAATCGCCCCACCACGATTCTCAGGAGTGAATATACCAAACATTCGATTTTTCATCGAACATGTTTAAATGCCTCTCCCCAGTAGCAACGAATAAAATAAACTAAGTTGATGTAAACCACTGTGCTACAGAATCATCTGAAATTTTCGAGTATGGAAGGAAAGAGGTGAGGGCGAGAATAGAAATCATTGCGAACAAAGGTTTAGTTTAAGCAATATTCAATTTGGAAATACAATATTTCAACTCTAGTCCAGAACCATAATCATGTAAATCATGTAGTATCACAAGGATAGCGTTGATAAAACTTGGTCTTGGAGAGGTTTACAATCATGATATAGATTTGCAGCTGTAAAAGGACTCCAGAAAATCCACTAATTTCTAAAGATACATGTAAAAGTTACTGTGAATGACGGGTCAGAAAATAAATGAGTCCCCTTCTTGTTCCGGCGACATTTTAGCATGTTCTATTTCAAGAATTTTACAGCTTTAACTAAACGTAACTGAGCTGACACACTGAGAAAACAAAATTGAAATAAAAATTTAACTCAAGAAGGAGGGACTCAACGGTACATTATTTACAACTGGTGAGGCGTTTCTACAAATGATAGAATTCTGACAACTTCTTCACACACTCTTTAAAGAGAGAAATTGAAATTGAAAACTTCCATTTCCCATAAAAGTTGTTTTTACTTGCTTGAAAAATCCGTCTGTCTAACAAACTTTTGCTCAAATTTTTTTTGAGCATGTAAATTTTGTTTACAATTGTGACAATTTTGATAGACGATATTGCATGAAGAAAATGTCGTTAGGCTTAATAAGTGAGTGAACATGCAACTTGAAATAGTGGTAGCCCAACAATAGGAATATTAGGGGTGTTACTGAGGCAGCAAGCCAAACTGGTGGCGGGAAATTCAGATAGAACAGAGTTCGTACGTGAAAACATGTTCTGGACGCAAAGTTGATGGCAGCAGTAATAGATACGTTTGACTTCAAAGCCAGAAAACTCGTCGAAGGGGAGGCAGTAACTTTGAGCCTGTGCAAGAGGGAAGTGGAATCTACAATGATCTGAGTAGAAATGGATCTTTGCAGATTATATAACAGAAATTGTGTTTAACGCTAATTTTTGAACACAATAAATAACTATAAACAAGAAAAGTGGATTGTTTGCAGACTGTATATGAGCAAACTTGAAACGCATCTTTGTGTTTATTATAAATCAGATCTCAGAGCAGTTTCTGGCGCACCATTAAATTTTACTTCCAAGATTAGAGTGAGCTTTGTTCAAAACAAAAAAGTTACGTTTTCCTTTTAATCGAGCCCATAATCTTCTGCAGGTCATTAAAGCAACCCCTTCGCGGGTAACGCAAAAATTTCAGGAACATCAGAAAAAAGTTCCGCAATGTTAGAAAGAACGAACGGGTGGTGAGGTCAGATGGAACTTTTATTAGATAGAGCCTGGTTGATCTACAGTTTATCGATAGAGCTATAATTGCGGACGAGGAAAACAATCTTCTCTTAGGGATATCATCAACAGTGTTATAACGAAGCCTTCTGAGATTGACTTAAGCTTCGACTTCAATCGCAAATTGACATCTAAACTTTCAAGAAAGAGCTATTTACCATTCCTTGGTTCTGATTTGAAGGAAAACTTAGACTCAAGAAAGAGAGGCGTGTTTTTAAATTTTAGCTCACAGTACAAACCAGGCAAAGATTTCAATGTTTAACTCAAACTCACGAAGAAGATCATTAGATCATTCATCCAATAAACCCATGGGCCACTAATAATCTTGTAATGCAATCGGTAATTTCCGACAAGCGAGGCAGATCAGAAATAATCCGCGAAAGAAAAGAATTGTTTCAGCGCGCCGCGAAGAATTCTTATGGTGAAGCATACAAAAAGTATTTTCAGACCTATTGAAAAAGGCATACAAAGGGTGAAACGTAAGCTGCAGTGCAACACTTTATTGAGCAATATTGCCTTCCTCCACGCAATCAATTTGGCTGGCAAGATTTTTTTTAGAAGCCACTTCCTTCGCCAAGGCGGGTGAACTCTGCTGTCACGGTCGGTTGATTTTCACCTTTCTTTGCTTTGTGCCCCAAGAACCGGAACTTCAATGGGCGTTCGGCCTTCAGTTTTTTGTTCCAGAACCTATTTTTCAGGATGTACTGCTTCTTGTCGTCAGAAATTGAATCCACCTTTGCATTCCATATTGAGAGGCGTTTTACAGGCTTCGAGAAAGATACTGTGAGTTGCCAGCCATCTTCGACATCGTCTTCGAGGGCAATCGATATTTCACCGTAGAACCCTCTGGGCCACTGATTGAAGATAGTGACTTCGGCGTCTTCGGAGTGTACTCTGGGCGAGTGAAAAATCAACAGAGCAACAACTAAGGTGGAGAAGATGCACCTCATATTTCCCTAAATGAAAGTAGTATTATATTATTAAATCAAATTCAAATTCATCATGCAATTGTAAAAGGAAAAGGCGGGCGAAAATTTCGCCCTCAGATGCTCCAAAAGCCGAGCTACGTCGAAAGACATTTCCAGACACATTTCTTGATTCACCAACTACCTTTCATAACCGTCTACTTTTTTGTTTCCGAAATACGAGGGTATCAATGGGGTGATGGCTTTTAGGGCCAATAGTTAAACTTTTGGCAGTTTTAGGGTCAATTTCTTTCAGTTGCTGTTAAAGGAAGAATTTTTGTGGTTAAATATTTTTACGACCGACGGTTATGATTTGTCAATTTTTGCGCCCAATTGTTAAATTTTTTGCCTATTACGTTTAAACTCACTGAGAGTTTACCGACTATGTTTAACTGTACAATTGAGATGATATAAAGAAGATGGATCAGAAGGTAATATAAAATGGATAAAGCTGATTGACATAATACAAAAATCGAAGGCAGGCTAAAAGAATCGGACTTTTCAAATTAACTTATTTTTCAACTCAATGCGATTTTGTAAATGGTACAAAGTAACTCTTACCTCGTTTGTAATCTCCTCTGATGAGTAATTTGGTGCTTATGGGCGCTTGTAGACAGAATCCTGTGAAGATGAATAGTTACTAACGTTTAAATACTGTTCTTTTGCCCTGATACACTTTTAATCTTGAATACTGTATGTTCAAACAAAGCTTTTACATACTTATCGGTTTTGTAAATGGTCTGTTTCAACAAAGACCTCAAGATAAACGTAGTGGATATAAAGCTTCTCTAACCAATCAAACAGTGATTTTGCAATATCACAGCTGAATTAACAAATTCTGGGCAAATATGCTGACCTAGTATGATTTCATATTTGCATATCTTAGTACCACTAAAAAAGATTTACCAAGATTTATTTAGAGAACACGCGGACTGAAAGATTCTGATTTACAACGCATGGACTTTTTTTAAAAAGAAGTTGTGGAGGTATCTGAGAGTTGGAGGGAAACAATAAAAAATGTAATTGAAAAAGCTAAGCTCAGCAATTTCCTGTTCGTTTCTTACTAGGTAGTGACTAGAATAAAATAAAATCATTTTCACCACTTGCTTGCTGGTACTCATCAAAACCTTCATCCATATCTTCCCAAATTGTTGAGAATTTCGTTTTGTTATTTTCCTTTCCCAGCATTTTCTACTTGTTTTAAAATCCCTGTAAACTGTTCCTCACACTTTTTCAAACTTCTCTATTTAATCTTTTTTTTCAAGAGATCAAGATGGCTGAAGTTGTTACGTATCCTACGGCATTCCTGCCACGTTTGCGAAAACAAGCTTCCCTTCGTGAAAATTTATTCCCATGCCCATTTAACCAGCTACGAGTGGCTAAATAAATAGTGAACAGATTACATTGCCACAACTAATAAATATGGCATAGGAAGAGATTGTTTTGGGGTTCATGTTCAACAAAAAAGTGATCATCTATGACCACCCAACCTCCACGCCGAAAAAAACCTGTTGAGACCCCCAACAACATCAACATCGAGATACCTATGACATAGACTTTTGTTCTGGGACTAACGAGAAATCTGGTCCCCCCACCAACCATTCTAACGTAGTGGCAGTTCCTCGGAGTCGGATGCATGTTTTCCTCTTGGGCTCTTTAGTGGTGCATCAGACCGCAAGATTCAAAGTTGCGTAGAAAGTATTATGTTTAACCAAGAGATCATATAACATTATACTTATGACAAACAGAACATATATACGTCAGTTTTAAGTTTCAAGAGGACTCATTTAATTTATAATTCGCAAATTTGATGATACAGAGTGATACGATTCAGACTGTCCCTTAAGCCTCGTACAAACCGCTGCCCTCGCCCAATCGTTCGAAAGACAACTCAATGTTTTTTAAGGGCTTTCTGCTACGCTTTGTAACCGTAAATGGAAAACTCAGTGTTTTCTCTGCCTCCAGTTCAGCATTCCAGCGTCGATTTTCGAGCACGAACTCTTGTTTATCTTTAGACACTATCCTTGCTTGCCAAACCTCCAGTCTCCTTATCGGCTCAGTGAAATTCACTGTTAGTCTCCAACCTTCTGGACTAACGGGAGTCTTAGGAGTGATCTTAAAAGTGCCCCAAAATTGCTGCCTGTGTTCATGTCTCTTCTCCCATATCACCTCATCTTCTGATCTCACCTCAGCCACCAGTGAGAATACAACCAACACAACCAGGACATTGTTTCCGATGCGACTCATGACTCAAAGCTGTGAATGAGTAATGCAATGTTTTGATGAATAAAAAGATTTGATGGATGGGAAGATTTTTCTTCATGTAACTGTCTCACAAAATTAAAAGATAGCGCATGAAACTGGTCCAACAATGCCCACTTTCACCATATCTATCACTGATAGAATTGAGTTTAACCTCATTTATACATTCTTGCTATGATGAACTGAAGATTCGCACACATTACTTGACTAAATCCACAAACAATGACTTTTTGACTCAAGTACCTTAATTTTACAATCATTAAAGAGTGCCAAGTCTTTGGTTTTGAAAGACAAAAAAAATAACAAGAGGTAAAAGATGTAAAGTTAAACTTCACACTGTTTGTAAAATTGCATCAAACATTGCTTTAACCGAGGTTTATTTAAGTCGAGTACCGAAATCTCTTATCGCTATTGCGGATTTCTGAGGGACCGTGAATTGGTATCCGTATCAGCACAGTTCTTAGAATTCCCTTATTCTGAAAGGAAAATTCATGCAATGGTAGAAGCCATGCTACAGTTCGCGCAAAAAAATTAAATATCTTGAATACTGTCTCGGACAAAAGGCGAAATGTGACATGATCAAGAGAAAATAAATAATAATGTTATTTTAGGATTTGGTCTCTGTCCTCAATAGCTAACTGGAGCTATGATCCTTAGCCTCCTCAACATATGCCTTCAGACGTTTGTACGCGAAAGGGAGAAAATTTGTTTGAGCTTTCATTTGATCTGCATTTTTTCGCCAAGTTTTATTTGAAACAACAAGAAAATAGCTAAAATCAGTGTTGAATTTTTGCCTTCTACTGATATCGTAAACACAGACCTAAACACATATCCAACTGACTTGATTATTCCTGGTTTTGAGAAGTTAGTTGCCACAAATAAGACAACTCGCGGTGTTATTTCAATCCCCAAGTTACCTACCTTCACAAATGTTGTCTAAAAAAAGCTATTCTGCGGGAGCCAACTACATTCAATGATAACTTTTATATCGCTTGGGAAATTAATATCCTGGCAGAAGGTGTATCTTATTAATGTTTGAATAGCGAGTTATTTTGTCGCATCAGCTGCTGATATATCTGAAAGACCTTAAATGACTCTCACATCGCCCTAAATTGTGTTTTTTTTTGGCAAAAACCTTATTGTGTCATTACACAGTTGATCAAATAACAATTAAAGTTATTTCAATCGGGTTTTGCAGAGTGTAAATTTCGAGAATGAAAACTATCGATGCATTTTTCTCTCGAGAGGAAATAGCTTTTCTGTACGCATAGCAAGGTAAAATGATTTCAGCTGTTAGAAATGTTGCTTTTTCTTCATGGAAGTGCCATGCTTTTAAGAACTCCTTCGACATAGGTGTCATTAAGAAAAAGCACAAGACCTTTTCGTCCTTTTATGACCTTTTATGTGCCACATTCCCGAGTTTTTTATTTGCTGTTAATCTTTGTAGTTCTTAGGACAATAAAAGGACTTTGTCGAGTCAATTTTGACAGTTTTATTCGCCGTCACAAAAACTCGTTAATTCTTGGAATTTGATACCAGTTAGTTATCGAGTCTATCACATCTAGATGCTCCGTGCTCCATCAGTTGCAATATCTTTGGATATTTTGAACGTTATCAGACAACTGGGACACACTTTCTCGCATAGTTTTCCTTTTTCTTTTTTATTTCCCTTTTACATTGTTATTTTGTCATTCAAGTACTTTTTTGAGGTGAGCAAATGTCTGAATAAGCATCGCATAACCAGATTTTTCGCGGGCGAGCGAGAAATATAATGGAAAAACTAGTGAACATTCCTCAGATGAGGAGCAATGGGGGGAGGGGAGGGTAGGTAATTAAGACGTAACTTTGGCTTCAGCGGAGGCACAAAGTTGAAGGCGGTTTTATAGAACGCCAGGGTGCAGATTTTAGACGGCAGCAGCTTTATAAGGTTATCGAATGTACAATACCGTAAAATGAAAAATCGACCTAACTTTCTGCAAAGTGTTGCGCGACATACTGTAATCCTCGTCATGAATCTTGAAACAAATTTCCCGTCACCCCTTGTCAATGCTGGTATGGGGAAAATTAACCGCCTGAAAAATACTGAACATTGAGCCAACTGGGGTGTTTCAACAAAACTTTATTAGGGTTGTAGTTATTAGCAATAGAGCTCTTCGTGCTTTAGGGGCCTTTGCTACGACCGCAAAGAAAACGATGAACGGTCAGTGCAATGAAAAAGAGAGAGCTTAGAAAAGCGAAGAGACAACCATGGCGAAATCATCGTTTGTTCTGAATTTTGTTCTCATCAATGTCTGGATCAATAAGGTTTCCTCTTGTAGTACAGACTACATTATTCTTGATGGAAGGAAATGTCCTCTGATATAAACGAAAGCGACGATTAATTCCCAATCTGTCAGATTAAATTGATAGCTCTATTTTCTGGCATATTCGTTACGCGACCTCCGCTGAATTACGTAAGTTATCGCCCACAAAACTATTGAAGTCTTTAATACTTCTCAGAGTTGTTTACGATATTCCGATTCATATTCACGCCATATTCATATTTTTTTACAGCAATATATAGTGTCTTAGGGCAAGAGGTCCAGTTTGTCAGAACATATAGCTACTAAAATAAATCATGATCGTTTAGCTTTTACGTTTTCGTAAAATATTACACGGTTCTTTTGTTAATATTTGTGTAATCTTCGAAAGAAGGTCTCAATTTTTTAGTCATCTACTAATCGCTATTCTTTAGATATGAAACTGTGGTGGTCTATCAAACAAACTAGGTCTAACTTGAACAGGGTAATTTAGAATTATCAATTGAGTTGATAATACTAAATTATCATCCTGTTAAAGCTGACGTTTCGAGCGTTAGCCCCTCGTCATTCCCTCTGACGAAAAGCTAACGCTCGAAACGTCAGCTTTGAAACTCTTTACTGTTGCCAATTTACGTTGTAAACTAAGTTGATAGTACTAAAGTATCCTGTTATGCTTTCCCACTCACGCAGCACAACAGTTTCTTTAGAAATTTACCCCCTCAATTTATAGGTCTAACTTTATATGCTCTCCTTTAAATTTCAATTTATTTTACCCACAGAGCATTTATCATTGCTTAAGTCCATCAAACGCCACTTTCAGTTTAATGGGAGTATAAATCGTCAGGGCAATTACACGAGGATAGCAAAATGTCACTTACACTGTATGACGCAAATGAGCATGAAACGAAAAATTGGAACCTGAGTGTTTCTAATACAATTTTTATTTCAAGTTCATTCCTCTCTTGACTTTAAAAAGACCTTTTCGGACGAACGCAGGTTGAAAATAGGAGCCACTGACACACCGTGGCTTCAATATAACTTGATTTTGTAATTAAGCTAACAGCTTATCTGCATGTTGCGCTGCGTTTTATATTTCAAACATAGATATGTATGTTTGTTACAAAGGAAGTTTTTAAAACGGTTAATGGGGTAATTTAAGGCCTCCATGATAAGATTATGATATCACGCACGCCACATCTTTCTTAGTCAACGATCTACCACGTTGTGCCACGCTTATCAATTAATTGACCAATGAATGCATGGTTCACTCTATGACATGCAATTATCTTTATCCACAGTAAGTTATCTCATTCCACCCGCCTTGAAAACCACATTACTCTGCTGAAGAAGATAACATGTACATACGCGCCAAACTAAAATCGCACACAGAAATGCAAATTCTGCAGAAAGTAAAGAAAACAGAATAAGTACTTTGACAAATTTAACATTAATGGATCGGTACGAGCCAGAAAAATGATAAAAGTCACGGTAAACCATCCAAATTAGGTACGCAAAGGAAATAGCTAAAACACTTATCAAGATCAGCCCTCCCTAATCGTAGTTGGCTCCGGAATAATCAAGAAGTGCTTATCTGATCTTTCTGACCTCGTGAAGCAACAAGTGGTTTTTAACGTTTATTTTTTTTTTCTACTTCACACTCGAAAATTTCTATTATCTTTATTTATGAAATAATTATTGTATCCAGGAAAAGTGAAGTAACATGCAAAGAAAGTCAAAAATATCTAAAAGAACGCAAATATGCCTTACGGCTAAAGAATTATGAAACAAATGGATGCATTTACACTCCTTCATGAGCGTAAAATTTTTTTCATGCGAGGTAATTGAACTGTGTTGTTCCATAACTGGAATCACTATCACCAACATCTACAATTCCGCACTAGTACACGAAAAACCAATTTCGCCCATTTGACCGTGGCGTTAATCACACTTAAAACAATGCCTTAAACATTAATTCAAGAGGACAATGAGGGCAATCGTATATTAAGCCCGTTTTGCAAAAAAAATTCATTAAAGCTTAGCACGGGTAAGTTTTTTTTGTCTGGTTGTTTTGGTTTTTTGTAGGTGTATTTTTTTTTTTTACACTTCTAATTCACACGGATCAGTATCCATCTGCACTCAAATTTTCTTATTAGCAGCTTTGTTTCTCTTTATGTTTCGTGATGTTTCTCTTATTTTACAACTCTCTGTGCAATACATACTACATTCCTCATTTCCAAGGTACTTTAGTCAAAAAGCAAGCTATAAGTCGTCACGGAAAGGGGATTTTCTAGTAATGGTAAAGAAAACAGAAATTAACAGTTCGACATTTGATAGACACGAGGCAGTAATGTGATAATGGTCTGCAAAGGAAATAAACCTTTGCCACCAAAGGGAAGCTGGTACATTATCAACCACGCTGATCGCATTATCGTATTCGAATATTAAAATTCTTAATCTTTTGTAACTAACCTCGCACAGCAACAAGAAGTTTAGGTTTAAGGTGAACAGTTTTGTTTGTTGCGACATCATAACTACTCCAATGAAAATTGAACTGACATGGAAATTGATTAACATGCAATAGAACGTTTTCAGATTAAACGGCAGATGTGTTTACACTTCTTTGTTTCTCTACAAGACCACAATACGTTTTAAGGAAGAAGGTTTTCGGAAGTAATGCACTGCCTCTGCCATTAATTATATAATAGGGCAGGATGTAAATACATTTTTTTGGTGATATCCCGTGGATGGAGATCATATAAACGGAGCAAACGATTCCCAATTCATTCAATCATTAGTTTGGTCTAAACACAAGCGATAGCAGTGGTCGTTAGAAGTAACTGTAACATGAAAACTTCAACCAGGGTTTGGATTCTATGTTGCTTTTTAATTTTGTCTTCTTCTGTCCAGTTTTCAAGCGCATTTTTCTCCACCAAAGTTGGTAAAAGGACTTTTAAGGTAGGTATTAAATAATATATATTTTATCTCAGAGAAATTGTGGGATGATTGACAACGTTTAGTAACGGTAAAATAACCTCAATTGAAACGTGTCTTAAATTTAGAGGCATCACCCTTACTTAAGGGAAAATAAATTTACTTTATGAACAACTTTTTTTTCCTTTTTACTTAACCTGTTCTTTACTGTTTCACTGACCACTGTTACCTCCATCGCAGTTACATTATATAAGCTGATAAATTTCAGTACAGTTTTAAGCAATACCTTGACTTCGTGAGAACACTTCTCATTAAACACCCTCTTTGGTTCAATCCTTATAGTATGACAGAGATATTCAACCAATCTGCCAGTTCGCCTCCGAATATTGTGGTGTCCTGAGACCTGAGCAGCAGTCACGTGACACAACTGGTGATGCGAGGCCGAAGCAAAGGGACATTATCCATGAATGAAAATAGCTAAATCAACGCCGCCCACGCCGCCATCGAATAAAATTGTACATGTTACTTTTGTAAATCATCGTTAAAGGAAGAGTTTAAGTTTGTTTAATTTAATGACGGAATAAAAAGCTGGTTCATGATTGCAAATCATTTTGGAGGTTTTATTTATCACGATTAGGAGTAAGCAAATCTATTGGGCCACTGACTTAACGATGAATTTTAAGGTAATGCAACGGTGCGGCATGTTGATTACTTGCCTTAACGGCTCGTAATTAACAAGGGGTTTTGTAACTGACGAGGATTTCCCGTGTTCTCCTCCGCATCCTCTTCCCTCTATATAAACTCCCCAAGCCTTAGTCTCCTCTCTTTGCAGCATTAGACTTACATTCACTCCCAGTCTACTGAATAACACCTTTTCGCTCGGACACGCTTGGTTGAGGGTCTGAATGGGGGGGTCAAAATGTCGGTTGTTGGTTAAAATTTCATTACTTTGTCGGTTGTCGGTTAAGATTTTTGACCTTTGTCGGTTGTCGGTAAATCTCAGTTAATAATTAAAAATAGACGGTTTCTTTTACCAATGCTACAAGAAGACGGCGCGAACATTGGTTGTCTTGGTTTATTTTTAAAAATACATTTTAGCCCGGTAAATTCTTTATTTTAGCACGCAAAATGCGCCACAATGCCCATCAAAGTGATAATAATACAGTTTTTAGCCGGAATTTAAAAGAAACTATCTTTACATAGCAAACGCACCAAGTGAGCGTTTTTCGTTGTATAAACAAGGCAGTGTTTATAAACAAGGAATACCGCAGAATTTCCAAAGTAGCGAAATTTATGACTTTTGAAAATCAGGTAAACGAACTACAAGTGCTAATTCAGCCCTACCATCCTGAAACTTTTGAAGGTCTCCTTGTTGCCTTTCGTTTCTCTCGATGTCACCTCTTTCAGTCATGATCCTCTTTGCCAGATTTTCATCTTCTTTTGCTTCTTCTCGTGATTTCCGTTTCCTTCTCACTTTTTACTCGTCACCTTTCTTCTCAGTGTCGTTCATTGACTTCTGCTTGCTTTTATCAGATGTAGCCGGCGCCTTCAGCAACACTACTGGCTTTGCGGTCCAGTTTGTGACCTCTTGGATAATGTGTACTAAATTATAAATACCGTGTGTTTTAAGTTTTCTCTTTAGTAGGCTTTTGAGAAACTTACACAGTTCTTATCAGAAAATGCTCGTCAAGATGTATAAAACGTGCACATCGAGCGAAATCTCTCGTGCGTAGCTTCCCTCGAGGAGAGAATTGAGTATTATTTGAACGTCTGGTTTTCAGAAACGAATAAATTTAAGGGCGTGTATAAATAAACGGGGTCTTTAATATGTTAAGCTACACTGTTGTTCATTCACCAATTAATCAGAAAGAAGCTTATAAACTGATTTACTCGCTACTTCTTTGTAGAGATTTTTCTTCTCAATTTTCGCATTCAAATGGACGGTGAAAAAGAAAAAAAACATTCCGCTCCACAAAACAACAAACAAAAAACGGTGGAACCAGAGTTTAACCACGTTAATATTTGAGCTTAATATTTAACTACAGAACTAAAGTGATTCATCAAACTCCGCTGCACGCGTTCCACACTTACCGTTGAGCTCACTGCTACTTTCATCCGATACTAAATTTGGAAGTTCAAGCTGCCATTGCCCATCTGTCACAATTGCAAAATTTTCGCATTTGCCCGCAGGCGATTTCGCCAGGCGAAATAACTTTAACGAAAATCCGCCAATTCCATATTGATGTGCCTGCTCCTTTAGTCCTAAAAACTCCGTAAGATGTTTTTTTAGTTCAGATACTCCTCTATGAGCTTCTTTGTCTACTGGGACCCTGCTTCAATGACGTTCGATGGCGACTTCTTCACCTTTTCGAAAAAAACTCACGATGACTTTAGCAATCCCAGTCATGACCCGACCGCATGAACAAACAACGAGCAATAAAAAGACAACAGCAGGGCGTCTCGTCGGCTCGATTGTGATCTGCTGTTCTTGAAATGAGACAGCAGGGCGTCTTGTCAGCCCAATTACGAGCCGCTGTTCTAGAAATGAGCCCACGCTGTTCACCGAAAAGAAGGATCCCGTGGATTTAAAGTAATTTGAAGACAAGAAATTCTATAATTCGGCTAAATTTGGAATTAATGTGGTTACGTCAAGTGAAGAAGGATTTTCTGAGCTAGAAATCATCAAAATGCTGTTCTTTCTGAATACAAACATCCCTATCACGTCTGACCATGTCGGTTGTCGGTTAGAATTTATTTGTCGCTAGTCGGTAATTTTTCCCCGTTTCGTCGGTAGTCAGTAATTTTTTACGCCCTTTGTCGCTAGTCGGTTAACCCCATTCACACCCTCTTATGATATTAATAAAAAAAGACCTTGTATTCAGATAATTTTACTTTATAGGTTGATATGGGCTTAGAATCATTAATTTCATGTAGTGGGAAGCCAAGTTTGTCTTAGTTTATAATATCACCTTCATCTCCTTTCGCTAAAAAAACCGTTATTGAATGTATAAATTAGCAGTTAAGATGTCAGCTATTGTTTTGAAGAATCACCTTTTGCCTTGAATACAAAGGAAAAAAACAGTTCTAACCCTCGAAATTCGTGTTTCTGGCGATTTATGAATTGTATAATCGGCATTATATGTGAATTCTGCTAAAAAAAAGGCAGACGGTCATTCAGAAACAAAGAAAGGAACCAAGAAGAAAGCTTTGAGATTATTGATTTTGCCTTCGCTCTCGTAGATTTTCCTGTGGTGACATTTCTCACAGTTCTTCTTTTTGTGTTAGGAAAGGAGTTAGGCACATTGTTGCCAAATGTCCACCACTGCTTGCCCATTTTACGGTAGCTAACAGTTAATTTCTTGGACGATTTTATGTTTTGAAGTAAATAATATTTGTGCCAAAATAATTTGATAACAAATACAATAAAATTAGTAATACGCGCGTCTGATTGGCTCAAAACCAATGTAATTTTCATGTGAAACGAGCGCAAAGTCATGACACGAGTGCGAATTTTCGTCCGTCTTGACTTTCTGTGATGCGTTTTTCGTGTAAACTATTGATAGTAACTACATGATTTCGAGTGCAATTTGGTGTAAATAAGCACTTGTAAATTTTTCAAAGACTACAAATTGCACGAGCCCGTAGGGCTCGTGCAATTTTGTTGTCTTCGTAAAATTTACTCTTGCTTATTAACACCTAATTACACTTGAAATCATGTTGTTACCTGTACAAAGTATACTTGTATAACTCTAGAGGTTTTCTAGATCATGTTTATTACGTAGTCTAAACGTGAGTGAGGAAAGGCCGAGTTTGTATCATATGACTTTTAAATTAATTACGACTAGTGATCGCACCGAGTTCTTGTTTGATTGCGTTGCTAATCTGTTCAGTATGAAATTTCATAGCAGACTTGAATCATTTAATTGAATTGGACTATGGCCACTCTGTGTGCAAGGAGTAACGCGGTCTGAGAAATGGCACCTAACCTTTTACAAAGCTCGATCTGAAACTTTATTGACCAAAATATTAGCTATTATCAGTCATTAGGAAACATGATTACCCCAATCCTACTGAAACGCTTCTTTTGTTCGATCTTCTCCTCTAGTCAATATTGTACATAAAAACCTTTAGCTGATATCACATGCTAAGATGGGAATAAGACTTTCGCTCATCACGCAAGTTGCTTGGTCCTCATGAAATATGATATATAACCTGAAGCATTAAAGATTGACTGTGATACTCCACGTCAGGCACAGCAAGTAAAATGTTTTTCGTTTTGTGTATGATATCGCGTGGTTATGATTGAGAAAACAGAAAACGTCGTGGTTCCGTTGTGGGTGGTTTGCGTGCAATCGATATCATCGAACACAAAGATCGTAAGAACTGATTAAAAAGTCGTATATAAGAACCTTGGTCTAATTCCTTCGACGAGTGGGAACCCGAGGAAGCGAAAGTGCTTCAGGCTTTTAGTTAACGACCTTTTACCGGACTATGCAAATTTCTCTTATCAGACTGTAGCTGCCTTAATTAAACCATGAACATTACCTTAGACATCCCTTCATGAGGTCATTGTTATTCCTCGGTGATAAAGAGTTAAATCCAGCCCGCCTTTGAAAAAGATGATGAATAAGAGTATACCAGAAATAAAAACATTTCTTAGGACCTTAGGAGCAAAACAATTTTATAAGTTTCTAGAATTTTACTTTCACAATTTTTGACAAAATTCCAATTTTTATTGATTTTCTGTGTTATGTATATTACGATGTTCATTTAAAGAAGTTCACTTCGTCGCTTGCGCAAAACAATGATTAAAATCTGAGTCTCTCTAAAGGAATTAAACCTCTGAATCATAGATTTCGTGCTCCGATTCTCTAACACAGAGCTGCAAGGAGTACGATGCCGATCGAGGCCATAAGGAGGTTAACAAACGTCCTTCGTACTGTAAGGATCAACAACATTGAAAGTGTCGAGTGAGCAAATTGATTAAGAAAGATGGTTAGTTTGCGGTTCTCTCATCATATAAAGCAGATGTTATTCGAATTTTCACAAGCGCGGGAGAGAGAAGAAGATCAATTCGCTGAGAAGCAAACCTGTGTCGAAACTTTTTTTCTGCAGAAAGTAAAGAAAACAGAATAAGTACTTTGACAAATTTAACATTAATGGATCGGTACGAGCCAGAAAAATGATAAAAGTCACGGTAAACCATCCAAATTAGGTACGCAAAGGAAATAGCTAAAACACTTATCAAGATCAGCCCACCTTAATCGTAGTTGGCTCCGGAATAATCAAGAAGTGCTTATCTGATCTTTCTGACCTCGTGAAGCAACAAGTGGTTTTAACGTTAATTTTTTTTTTTCCTACTTCACACTCGAAAATTTCTATTATCTTTATTTATGAAAAAATTATTTTATCCAGGAAAAGTGAAGTAACATGCAAAGAAAGTCAAAAATATCTAAAAGAACGCAAATATGCCTTACGGCTAAAGAATTATGAAACAAATGGATGCATTTACACTCCTTTATGAGTGTAAAATTTTTTTCAAGCGAGGTTATAAAAAAAAATGGCATTTGGTATGTTTTCATAAGCCTTGAATTGTGTTGTTCCACAACTGGAATCATTATCACCAACATCTACAATTCCGCACTAGTACACGAAAAACCAATTTCGCCCATTTGACCGTGGCGTTAATCACACTTAAAACAATGCTTTAAACATTAATTCAAGAGGACAATGAGGGCAATCATATATTAAGCCCGTTTTGCAAAAAAAATTCATTGAAGCTTAGCACGGGTATAAGTTTTTTTTTTTGTCTGGTTGTTTTGGTTTTTTGTAGGTGTATTTTTTTTTTTATACTTCTAATTCAAATGGATCAGTATCCATCTGCACTCAAATTTTCTTATTAGCAGCTTTGTTTCTCTTCATGTTTCGTGATGTTTCTCTTATTTTACAACTCTCTGTGCAATACATACTACATTCCTCATTTCCAAGGTACTTTAGTCAAAAAGCAAGCTATTAGTCGTCACGGAAAGGGGATTTTCTAGTAATGGTAAAGAAAACAGAAATTAACAGTTCTACATTTGATAGACATGAGGCAGTAATGTGATAATGTCTGCAAAGGAAATAAACCTTTGCCACCAAAGGGAAGATGGTACATTATCAACCACACTGATCGCATTATCGTAATCGAATATTAAATTTCTTAGTCTTTTGTAACTAACCTCGCACAGCAACAAGAAGTTTAGGTTTTTAAGGAAGATTCTTGAAAATATTTAAGGTGAACAGTTTTGTTTGTTGCGACATTATAACTACTCCGATGGAAATTGAACTGACATCGAAATTGATTAACATGCAATAGAACGTTTTCAGATTAAACGGCAGATGTGTTTACACTTCTTTGTTTCTCTACAAGACCACAATACGTTTTAAGGAAGGAGGTTTTCGGAAGTAATGCACCGCCTCTGCCATTAATTGTATAATAGGGCAGGATGTAAATACATTTTTTTGGTGATATCCCGTGGATGGAGATCATATAAACGGAGCAAACGATTCCCAATTCATTCAATCATTAGTTTGGTCTAAACACAAGCGATAGCAGTGGTCGTTAGAAGTAGCTGTAACATGAAAACTTCAACCAGGGTTTGGATTCTATGTTGCTTTTTAATTTTGTCTTCTTCTGTCCAGTTCTCAAGCGCATTTTTCTCCAACAAAGTTGGTAAAAGGACTTTTAAGGTAGGTATTAAATAATATATATTTTATCTCAGAGAAATTGTGGGATGATTGACAACGTTTAGTAACGGTAAAATAACCTCAATTGAAACGTGTCTTAAATTTAGAGGCATCACCCTTACTTAAGGGAAAATAAATTTACTTTATGAACAACTTTTTTTTTCTTTTTACTTAACCTGTTCTTTACTGTTCCACTGACCACTGTTACCTCCATCGCAGTTACATTATATAAGCTGATAAATTTCAGTACAGTTTTAAGCAATACCTTGACTTCGTGAGAACACTTCTCATTAAACACCCTCTTTGGTTCAATCCTTATAGTATGACAGAGATATTCAACCAATCTGCCAGTTCGCCTCCGAATATTGTGGTGTCCTGAGACCTGAGCAGCAGTCACGTGACACAACTGGTGATGCGAGGCCGAAGCAAAGGGACATTATCCATGAATGAAAATAGCTAAATCAACGCCGCCCACGCCGCCATCGAATAAAATTGTACATGTTACTTTTGTAAATCATCGTTAAAGGAAGAGTTTAAGTTTGTTTAATTTAATGACGGAATAAAAAGCTGGTTCATGATTGCAAATCATTTTGGAGGTTTTATTTATCACGATTAGGAGTAAGCAAATCTATTGGGCCACTGACTTAACGATGAATTTAAAGGTAGTGCAACGGTGCGGCATGTTGATTACTTGCCTTAACGGCTCGTAATTAACAAGGGTTTTGTAACTGACGAGGATTTCCCGTGTTCTCCTCCGCATCCTCTTCCCTCTATATAAATTCCCCAAGCCTTAGTCTCCTCTCTTTACAGCATTAGACTTACATTCACTCCCAGTCTATTGAATAACACCTTTTCGCTCGGACACGCTTGGTTCTGTGCTCAACCTATCTTTGTCACTACTTTAGAAGACGCGTGAGCAGACCGTCATGAACATGAGATTAGAATGCAGCCCACGTCCAAAGGGATCGGTTTTCCTAGCCAATCAGAGACCGCTTACCTTGTCCCTAGATCGTCAAAAGCTTTCATTGCCCGAACTTCAATATAAAAAGTTCTTACAGAATTTGTATTTACATCCTTTATTACCGAAGATGATGGGAAGAATATAGCCTTTTAAGGCTATAAGTTACGAAATCTCCGCGGGCCTTGTGGTGAAAAAGTACATCCCTAAATTTAACAATCACAACTTTCGTAGTAAGTGAGATAAGTAATTCAGTTTAGTTTCTCGATTTCTTAGTTTACAGCAAGAACAATAGTATGATACTTGATGCATTCAGGGGCATTAATAACACTCGCTGAAGAAACACATAAAGATATGATCTAACGCTTTGCCAGCCGGGACATCGAGCCGGGACTTTTCAAATTAACTTACTTTTCAACTCAATGCGATTTTGTGCAATCATTCTCCTTAAATGGTACAAAGTAACTCTTACCTCGTTTGTAATCTCCTCTGATGAGTAATTTGGTGCTTATGGGCGCTTGTAGACAGAATCCTGTGAAGATGAATAGTTACTAACGTTTAAATACTGTTCTTTTGCCCTGATACACTTTTAATCTTGAATACTGTTTGTTCAAACAAAGCTTTTACATACTTATCGGTTTTGTAAATGGTCTGTTTCAACAAAGACCTCAAGATAAACGTAGTGGATATAAAGCTTCTCTAACCATTCAAACAGTGATTTTGCAATATCACAGCTGAATTAACAAATTCTGGGCAAATATGCTGACCTAGTATGATTTCATATTTGCATATCTTAGTACCACTAAAAAAATTACCAGGATTTATTTAGAGAACACGCGGACTGAAAGATTCTGATTTACAACGCACGGACTTTTTTTAAAAGAAGTTGTGGAGGTATCTGAGAGTTGGAGGGAAACAATAAAAAATGTAATTGAAAAAGCTAAGCTCAGCAATTTCCTGTTCGTTGCTTACTAGGTAGTGACTAGAATAAAATAAAATCATTTTAACCACTTGCTTGCTGGTACTCATCAAAACCTTCATCCATATATTCTCAAATTGTTGAGTATTTCGTCTTGTTATTTTCCGTTCCCAGCATTTTCTACTTGTTTTAAAATCCCTGTAAACTGTTCCTCACACTTTTTCAAACTTCTCTATTTAATCTTTTTTTTCAAGAGATCAAGATGGCTGAAGTTGTTACGTATCCTACGGCATTCCAGCCACGTTTGCGAAAACAAGCTTCCCTTCGTGAAAATTTATTCCCATGCCCATTTAACCAGCTACGTGTGGCTAACTAAGTAGTGAACAGATTGCATTGCCACAACTAATAAATATGGCATAGGAAGAGATTGTTTTGGGGTTCATGTTCAACAAAAAAGTGATCATCTATGACCATCCAACCTCCACGCCGAAAAAACCTGTTGAGACCCCCAACAACATCAACATCGAGATACCTATGACATAGACTTTTGTTCTGAGACTAACGAGAAATCTGATCCCCCCACGAACCATTCTAACGTAGTGCAGTTCTTCGGATGTCTTCGGAGTCGGATGCATGTTTTCCTCTTGGGCTCTTTAGTGGTGCATCAGACCGCAAGATTCAAAGTTGCGTAGAAAGTATTACGTTTAACCAAGAGATCATGTAACATTATACTTATAACAAACAGAACATATATACGTCAGTTTTAAGTTTCAAGGGGATTCATTTAATTTATAATTCGCAAATTTGATGATACAGAGTGATACGATTCAGATTGTCCCTTAAGCCTCGTACAAACCGCTGCCCTCGCCCAATCGTTCGAAAGACAACTCAATGTTTTTTAACGGCTTTCTGCTACGCTTTGTAACCGTAAATGGAAAACTCAGTGTTTTCTCTGCCTCCAGTTCAGCATTCCAGCGTCGATTTTCGAGCACGAACTCTTGTTTATCTTTAGACACTATCCTTGCTTGCCAAACCTCCAGTCTCCTTATCGGCTCAGTGAAATTCACTGTTAGTCTCCAACCTTCTGGACCAACTGGAGTCATAGGAGTGATCTTAAAAGTGCCCCAAAATTGCTGCCTGTGTTCATGTCTCTTCTCCCATATCACCTCATCTTCTAATCTCACCTCAGCCACCAGTGAGAATACAACCAACACAACCAGGACAGTGTTTCCGATGCGACTCATGACTCAAAGCTGTGAATGAGTAATGTAATGAAGATTTTAGATATATGAAAATTCACATATTTGCACTGCGGTGGAGAGATGAAATTGGGAGATCCTCGCAGCTAAGAAACACTACTGAAACGAGTAGTTGTAAATAGGACCTGAAAAATTTTCAGGCCCGTACGGGATTCGAACCCATGACCTCTGTGATACCGGTGCAGCGCTCTACCAATTGAGCTAACAAGCCAACTGAAATTGGGAGGATCCTCGCAGAATAGCGGCGAGGACCCCCCAAGTTCATCTCTCCACCGCAGTGCAAATATGTGAATTTTCATATATCTAAAATCTTGAAAATCTTTAAAATCTTGAAAATCTAAAGAATCTTAAAAAAATCTTAAAATCTTTAAAATCTTTAAAATCTTGAAAAATTCACATATTTGCACTGCGGTGGAGAGATGAAATTGGGAGATCCTCGCAGAATAGCGGTCGAGGATCTCCTAATTTCATCTCTCCACCGCAGTGCAAATATGTGAATTTTCATATATCTAAAATCTTCATTCACTTGGATGTTTATTTGTATCCAATTCATTGACCAGCTCCCAGTTGGCTTGTTAGCTCAATTGGTAGAGCGCTGCACCGGTATCGCAGAGGTCATGGGTTCAAATCCCGTACGGGCATGAAATTTTTTCAGGTCCTATTTACAACTACTCGTTTCAGTAGTGTTTCTTAGCTGCGAGGATCTCCCGAGTAATGTAATGTTTTGATGATTAAAGAGATTTGATGGATGGGAAGATTTTTCTTCATGTAACTGTCTCACAAAATTAAAAGATAGCGCATGAAACTGGTCCAACAATGACCACTTTCACCGTATCTATCATTTATACATTCTTGCTATGATGAACTGAAGATTCGCACAAACACATTACTTGACTAAATCCACAAACAATGACTTTTTGACTGAAGTACCTCAATTTTACAATCATTTAAGAGTGCCCAGTCTTTGGTTTTGAAAGAAAAAAAAATAACAAGCGGTAAAAGATGAAAAGTTAAACTTCACACTGTTTGTAAAATTGCATCAAACATTGCTTTTAACCGAGGTTTATTTACTGAAGTACCTCAATTTTACAATTATTTAAGAGTGCCCAGTCTTTGGTTTTGAAAGACAAAAAAAATAACAAGAGGTAAAAGATGAAAAGTTAAACTTCACACTGTTTGTAAAATTGCATCAAACATTGCTTTTAACCGAGGTTTATTTAAGTCGAGTACCGAAATCTCTGATCGCTATAGCGGATTTCTGAGGGACCGTGAATTGGTATCCGTATCAGCACAGTTCTTAGAATTCCCTTATTCTGAAAGGAAAATTCATGCAATGGTAGAAGCCATGCTACAGTTCGCGCAAAAAAATTAAATATCTTGAATACTGTCTCGGACAAAAGGCGAAATGTGACATGATCAAGAGAAAATCAATAATAATGTTATTTTAAGATTTGGTCTCTGTCCTCAATAGCTAACGGGAGCTGTGATCCTTAGCCTCCTCAACATATGCCTTCAGACGTTCGTACGCGAAAGGGAGAATATTTGTTTGAGCTTTCATTTGATCTGCATTTTTTCGCCAAGTTTTATTTGAAACAACAAGAAAATAGCTGAAATCAGTGTTGAATTTTTGCCTTCTACTGATATCGTAAACACAGACCTAAACACATATCCAACTGACTTGATTATTCCTGGTTTTGAGAAGTTAGTTGCCACAAATAAGACAACTCGCGGTGTTATTTCAATCCCCAAGTTACCTACCTTCACAAATGTTGTCTAAAAAAAGCTATTCTGCGGGAGCCAACTACATTCAATGATAACTTTTATATCGCTTGGGAAATTAATATCCTGGCAGAAGGTGTATCTTATTAATGTTTGAATAGCGAGTTATTTTGTCGCATCAGCTGCTGATATATCTGAAAGACCTTAAATGAATCTCACATCGCCCTCAATTGTGTTTTTTTTTTGGCAAAAACCTTATTGTGTCATTACACAGTTGATCAAATAACAATTAAAGTTATTTCAATCGGTTTTTGCAGAGTGTAGATTTCGAGAATGAAAACTATCGATGCATTTTTCTCTCGAGAGCAAATAGTTTTTCTGTACGCATAGCAAGGTAAAATGATTTCAGCTGTTGGAAATGTTGCTTTTTCTTCATGGAAGTGCCATGCTTTTAAAAACTCCTTCGACATAGGTGTCATTAAGAAAAAGCACAAGACCTTTTCGTCCTTTTATGACCTTTTATGTGCCACATTCCCGAGTTTTTTATTTGCTGTTAATCTTTGTAGTTCTTAGGACAATAAAAGGACTTTGTCGAGTCAATTTTGACAGTTTTATTCGTCGTCACAAAAACTCGTTAATTCTTGGAATTTGATACCAGTTAATTATCGAGTCTATCACATCTAGATGCTCCGTGCTCCATCAGTTGCAATATCTTTGGATATTTTGAACGTTATTAGACAACTGGGACACACTTTCTCGCATAGTTTCCCTTTTTCTTTTTTATTTCCCTTTTACATTGTTATTTTGTCATTTAAGTACTTTTTTGAGGTGAGCAAATGTCTGAATAAGCATCGCATAACCAGATTTTTCGCGGGCGAGCGAGAAATATAATGGAAAAACTAGTGAACATTCCTTAGATGAGGAGCAAGGGGGGAGGGAAGGTAATTAAAGTAATAAAATAAAGTTAAAGTAAATAAAGTAAATAAAGTTGACGGCGGTTTTATAGAACGCCAGGGTGCAGATTTTAGACGGCAGCAGCTTTATAATCGAATGTACGATACCGTAAAATGAAAAATCGACCTAACTTTCTGCAAAGTGTTGCGCGACATACTGTAGTCCTTGTCATGAATCTTAAAACAAATTTCCCGTCACCCCTTGTCAATGCTGGTATGGGGAAAATTAACCGCCTGAAAAATACTGAACATTGAGCCAACCGGGGTGTTTCAACAAAACTTTATTAGGGTTGTAGTTATTTGCAATAGAGCGCTTGGTGCTTTAGGGGCCTTTGCTACGACCGCAAAGAAAACGATGAACGGTCAGTGTAATGAAAATATCCTGGCCCTGCCATGCCAAAGCACACGACCAGAAATAGAGGGGCGTAAACACCTTTCAATTTCTACGATCACAATCAAAAGCCATGATAATACGTCTAAACCTGAGAATTTTCCCACAAAAAAGGGGAATTCGAGGTAGAGGTCATCGGCTGAGACATTAGTTTGGACTTAATTTTTATGAAATAATGCTGGCAATTATCTATTTTTAAAAAGGTAAATTTCTTTAAGCTGAGAGAGAGCTTAGAAAAGCGAAGAGACAACCATGGCGAAATCATCGTTTGTTCTGAATTTTGTTCTCATCAATGTCTGGATCAATAAGGTTTCCTCTTGTAGTACAGACCATATTATTCCTGATGGCATTTTCTGGCATATTCGTTACGCGACCTCCGCTGAATTGCGTAAGTTATCGCCCACAAAACTATTGAAGTCTTTAATACTTCTCAGAGTTGTTTACGGTATTCCGATCCATATTCACGCCATATTCATATTTTGTTACAGCAATATATAGTGTCTTAGGGCAAGAGGTCCAGTTTGTCAGAACATATAGCTACTAAAATAAATCATGATCGTTTAGCTTTTACGTTTTCGTAAAATATTACACGGTTCTTTTGTTAATATTTGTGTAATCTTCGAAGAAGGTCTCATTTTTTAGTCACCTACTAATCGCTATTCTTTAGATATGAAACTGTGGTGGTCTATCAAACAAACTAGGTCTAACTTGAACAGGGTAATTTAGAATTATTAACTGAGTTGATAATACTAAATTACCACCCTGTTAAAGCTGACGTTTCGAGCGTTAGCCCTTCGTCATTCCCTCTGACGAAAAGCTAACGCTCGAAACGTCAGCTTTGAAACTCTTTACTGTTGCCAATTTACGCTGGAAACTAATTTGATAGTACTAAAGTAACCTGTTATGCTCTCCCACTCACGCAGCACAACAGTTTCTCTAGAAATTTACCCCTCAATTTATAGGTCTAACTTTACATGCTCTCCTTTAAATTTCGATTTATTTTACCCACAGAGCATTTATCATTGCTTAAGTCCATCAAACGCCACTTTCAGTTTAATGGGAGTATAAATCTTCAGGGCAATTACACGAGGATAGCAAAATGTCACTTACACTGTATGACGCAAATGAGCATGAAACGAAAAATTGGAAACCTGAGTGTTTCTAATACAATATTTTTTTCAAGTTCATTCCTCTCTTGACTTTAAAAAGACCTTTTCGGACGAACGCAGGTTGAAAATAGGAGCCACTGACACACCGTGGCTTCAATATAACTTGATTTTGTAATTAAGCTAACAGCTTATCTGCATGTTGCGCTGCGTTTTATATTTCAAACATAGATATGTATGTTTATTACAAAGGAAGTTTTTAAAACGGTTAATGGGGTAATTTAAGGCCTCCATGATAAGATTATGATATCATGCTATCATATCATATCATGCTATGATATCACATGATGTGTGCGTATCATATGACTTTTAAATTAATTACGAGTAGTGATCGCACCGAGTTCTTGTTTGATTGCGTTGCTAGTCTGTTCAGTATGAAATTTCATAGCAGACTTGAATCATTTAATTGAATTGGACTATGGCCACTCTGTGTGCAAGGAGTAACGCGGTCTGAGAAATGGCACCTAACCTTGTACAAAGCTCGATCTGAAACTAGCTTGGTTTATTGACCAAATACTAGCTATTATCAGTCATTAGGAAACATGATTACCCCAATCCTACTGAAACGCTTCTTTTGTTCGATCTTCTCCTCTAGTCAATATTGTACATAAAAACCTTTAGCCGCCTTTGAAAAAGATGATGAATAAGATTATACCGGAAATAAAAATATTTCTTTCGACCCAAGGAGTAAAACAATTTTATAAGTTTCTAGAATTTTACTTTCACAATTTTTGACAAAATTCCAATTTTTATTGATTTTCTGTGTTATATATATTATGATGTTCATTTAAAGAAGTTCACTTCGTTGCTTGCGCAAAACAATAATTAATATCTGAGTCTCTCTAAAGGAATTAAATCTCTGAATCATAGATTTCGTGCTCCGATTCCCTAACACAGAGCTGCAAGGAGTACGATACCGATCGAGGTTGACATAAGGAGGTTGACAAACGTCCTTCGCACTGTAAGGATCAACAACATTGAAAGTGCCGAGTGAGCAAATTGATTAAGAAAGATGGTTAGTTTGCGGTTTTCTCATCATATAAAGGAGATGTTATTCGAATTTTCACAAGCGTGGGAGAGAGAAGAAGATCAATTCGCTGAGAAACAAACCTGTGTCGAAACTTTTTTTCTGCAGAAAGTAAAGAAAACAGAATAAGTACTTTGACAAATTTAACATTAATGGATCGGTACGAGCCAGAAAAATGATAAAAGTCACGGTAAACCATCCAAATTAGGTACGCAAAGGAAATAGCTAAAACACTTATCAAGATCAGCCTACCCTAATCGTAGTTAGGATAGTTGGGCAATGGATATAGACCGTGGTCTTGTTAATGCCGTAGTGTTTTTAGACCTCAAAAAGGCATTTGATACAGTAGATCACGATATTTTGCTACGAAAATTGCAATACTATGGGATTTGTTGGACCAGTCATCAATGGTTTGCTTCTTATTTAGATAATCGAACACAGATTTGCCATGTAAATTCTTGTAAGTCAACTCCGAAATATCTAAGATGTGCATGGTGTTCCCCAGGGAACAATTTTGGGACCCCTTCTGTTTTTAATATATATTAATGACTTACGACATTGTCTGACATATTCGGAACCCAGAATGTACGCAGATGATACCAGCCTAACGCTTGCCAGTACTGACTTTGATCATATAAATTATTGCCTTAATTACGACCTGAGTAATGTGTACGAATGGCTGAGTGCTAACAAGCTTACCCTAAATATGACAAAAACGGAGTTTATGCTTATTGCATCAAGGCAGAAGTTATTACAATTTACGGAAAGTCCTTCTCTTACTATAAACGAAATCGCAATAGAACAAGTAACCTCCGCTAAGTCCCTTGGAGTTTATGTCGATCAAAATATCAACTGGGAGTGTCATATTGAAAACATCTCTAAGAAGATAGCTTGTGCCATTGGTGCAATTTAACGAATTCGGCACCTCACTCCATTTAATGTTCTAATTAAAGTTTATAATAGCCTTGTTCAACCACATTTTGATTATTGTAATGTAGTGTGGGGAAACTGTAACAAGGGCCTTTCTGAAAAACTGCAAAGGCTTCAAAATCGGGCAGCTCGCATCCTAATGTCTGCGAGCTATGATAGTAATTTAGATGATTTGTTCCGGGCACTAGGGTGGCGAAGACTCTACTATCAAAGGTTGGAACAAAAATCTATCTTAATGTATAAAACTTTACATGGTATGACACCAGATTATCTAAGATCAAGATTTGAATATCGTGACAATATAAGTGCTTATCGTTTAAGGAATACGGAAAACAAATTAGTTCTTCCACAACCTCGAACTGATTATCTTAAGAGAAGTTTTTTGTACAGCGGAGCTCACTTGTGGAACGACTTACCCTTAGACCTAAGACAAGCGTCTTCACTGACCGATTTCAAATCTAAATTAAGTCGCCACAGTTTTAAAGTAATATCTTAATTTTAAATAAATTTTAGACACGGCCTCCATGAAAAGCAGATTTTTTATTTGTTTCTTTTATTTGAATTGTTATTATTAGATTTTATTATAGTTAGGAAGATAGATATACCTTTATAGATAATTAACAACTGATGGAAATACTGTGTATAAATAAAGTTATCTTATCTTATCTTATCTTAGTTGGCTCCGGAATAATCAAGAAGTGCTTATCTGATCTTTCTGATCTCGTGAAGCAATAAGTGGTTTTAACGTTTATTTTTTTTTTTTCTACTTCACACTCGAAAATTTCTATTATCTTTATTTATGAAATAATTATTGTATCCAGGAAAAATGAAGTAACATGCAGAGAAAGTCAAAAATATCTAAAAGAATGCAAATATGCCTTACGGCTAAAGAATTATGAAACAAATGGATGCATTTACACTCCTTCATGAGCGTAAAATTTTTTTCATGCGAGGTAATAAAAAAACTGGCATTTGGTATGTTTTCATAAGCCTTGAATTGTGTTGTTCCACAACTGGAATCACTATCACCAACATCTACAATAGGCCATTTTACAGATGTGTACTTAGTTGCCAAGCCTTTGATTTGGAGTGAGGCTGAAGGTGACCTTGTTGTGTTAGAGACCTGAATCTAGTTAGCATGATAACAAATTAATTTGCATTTCAAAAGCAGCAAGGTTTGTATCATAACATGGTCACCCTTAGCCTCACTCCTGTTCAAAGGCTTGGCAACCAAGCACACAACTGTAAAATGGACTATTCCGCACTAGTACACGAAAAACCAATTTCGCCCATTTGACCGTGGCCTTAATCACACTTAAAACAATGCCTTAAACATTAATTCAAGAGGACAATGAGGGCAATCGTATATTAAGCCCGTTTTGCAAAAAAAATTCATTGAAGCTTAGCACGGGTATAAGTTTTTTTTTTGTCTAGTTGTTTTGGTTTTTTGTACGTGTATTTTTCTTTTTTTTTTTTTACACTTCTAATTCACACGGATCAGTATCCATCTGCACTCAAATTTTCTTATTAGCAGCTTTATTTCTCTTCATGTTTAGTGATGTTTCTCTTATTTTACAAGTCTCTGTGCAATACATACTAAATTCCTCGTTTCCAAGGTACTTTAGTCGACGAGGAAGCTATTAGTCGTCACGGAAAGGGGATTTTCTAGTAATGGTAAAGAAACAGAAATTAACAGTTCGACATTTGATAGACACGAGGCAGTAATGTGATAATGGTCTGCAAAGGAAATAAACCTTTGCCACCAAAGTGAAGCTGGTACATTATCAACCACACTGATCGCATTATCGTAATCGAATATCACTACTCCAGTGAAAATTGAACTGACATGGAAATTGATTAACATGCAATAGAACGTTTTCAGATTAAACGGCAGATGTGTTTACACTTCTTTGTTTCTCTACAAGACCACAATACGTTTTAAGGAAGGAGGTTTTCGGAAGTAATACACCGCCTCTGCAATTAATTGTATAATACAGCAGGATGTAAATACATTTTTTTGGTGATATCCCGTGGATGGAGATCATATAAACGGAGCAAACGATTCCCAATTCATTCAATCATTAGTTTGGTCTAAACACAAGCAATAGCAGTGGTCGTTAGAAGTAGCTGTAACATGAAAACTTCAACCAGGGTTTGGATTCTATGTTGCTTTTTAATTTTGTCTTCTTCTGTCCAGTTCTCAAGCGCATATACCTCCGGCAACCAAGTTGGTAAAAGGACTTTTAAGGTAGGTATTAAATAATATATATTTTATCTTAGAGAAATTGTGGGATGATTGACAACGTTTAGTAACGATAAAATAAACTTAATTGAAACGTGTCTTAAATTTAGAGGCATCACCCTTACTTAAGGGAAAATAAATTTACTTTATGAACAACTTTTTTTTTTTCTTTTTACTTAACCCGTTCTTTACTGTTTCACTGACCACTGTTACCTCCATCGCAGTTACATTATCTAAGCTGATAAATTTCAGTACAGTTTTAAGCAATACCTTGACTTCGTGAGAACACTTCTCATTAAACACCCTCTTTGGTTCAATCCTTATAGTATGACAGAGATATTCAACCAATCTGCCAGTTCGCCTCCGAATATTGTGGTGTCCTGAGACCTGAGTTGCAGTCGCGTGACACAACTGGTGATGCGAGGCCGAAGCAAAGGGACATTATCCATGAATGAAAATAGCTAAATCAACGCCGCCCACGCCGCCATCGAATAAAATTGTACATGTTACTTTTGTAAATCATCGTTAAAGGAAGAGTTTAAGTTTGTTTAATTTAATGGCGGAATAAAAAGGTGGTTCATGATTGCAAATCATTTTGGAGGTTTTATTTATCACGATTAGGAGTAAGCAAATCTATTGGACCACTGACTTAACGATGAATTTTAAGGTAGTGCAACGGTGCGGCATGTTGATTACTTGCCTTAACGGCTCGTAATTAACAAGGGTTTTGTAACTGACGAGGATTTCCCGTGTTCTCCTCCGCATCCTCTTCCCTCTATATAAACTCCCCAAGCCTTAGTCTCCTCTCTTTGCAGCATTAGACTTACATTCACTCCCAGTCTACTGAATAACACCTTTTCGCTCGGACACGCTTGGTTCTGTGCTCGACCTATCTCTGTCACTACTTTAGAAGACGCGTGAGCAGACCGTCATGAACATGAGATTAGAATGCAGCCCACGTCCAAAGGGATCGGTTTTCCTAGCCAATCAGAGACCGCTTACCTTGTCCCTAGTTCGTCAAAAGCTTTCATTGCCCGAACTTCAATATAAAAAGGTCGTACAGAATTTGTATTTACATCCTTTATTACCGAAGATGATGGGAAGAATATAGCCTTTTAAGGCTATAAGTTACGAAATCTCCGCGGGCCTTGTGGTGAAAAAGTACATCCCTAAATTTAACAATCACAACTTTCGTAGTAAGTGAGATAAGTAATTCAGTTTATTTTCTCGATTTCTTAGTTTACAGCAAGAACAATAGTATGATACTTGATGCATTCAGGGGCATTAATAACACTCGCTGAAGAAACACGTAAAGATATGATCTAACGTTTTGCCAGCCGGGACATCGAGCCCCCGTCACACTTACACATGCGCACGCGAAATTCTATTCTAAACAGAGTCCTACACAACAGAATCTGATGCATTTTTGTTTCGCCGGATATTTTTGTAATGATGTCATTTACAAAGAAGCATAAATCTACCATTCTCACAGCGCTGAAGTTGTCGGGCGCTTTGAACTCTTCTTTTTAACCTGTCTTCTAAGGATTGCCCGATACGCTTTTCCGATGCAACGTTCTTCAGATCCTCTTTCAAGTCGTTGCCTTTACTTACATCTGAAAACTCACGCAACTGCTTAGTGTCCATGCCCAGCAACAGGACGAGAATAAGAGACAATAGACAAAGTAGCCTGGAACGAACCAACATCCTATCTTTTCGGTGTTTGGCCAAATTGACGAGATTCACTGCTTTGTTGTTCGATTCTAACAAACAAAATGCACCAAAAGAAATTATCTCAAGTTTAGTATTATCCATTCCGCAGTGCGAATAACAGCAGTTTGACACAGAAAAAAAAGATCTCAGATCAAAATTAATTTAAAAAATTTCATCATGACAAGTACATAAAAAGCAGCCAAGAATTGCGGATTCCAAACAATGATGTATGGTTTTGAGATTATGTGAGGAAATTATTTCAAAATGTCAACAAATGAAAATATAATTTTATTTTATGCACTCAGTCAATCATCAAGCAATATCAACTGCGTTGGCAACGTAACTGGGCCACCCTAAAGAGTTTCAAAGCTGACGTTTCGAGCGTTGGCCCTTTGTCAGAGCGAATGACGAAGGGCTCGAAACGCTCGAACGTCGGCTTTGGAACTCTTTACAGTGGTCGATTTATTTTGTCGACTCGGTTCATAATACTAAACTTCCCTGTTATACTCTGACGCAGCACCACAGTGTCTTGAGAAACTTTCTCTCTAAGTTGAACTTACCCCCTTCATAAACTGATTAAGAGTCTCATTGAGGACGAGAAGACGTCAAACGTTCGATAGCCCAATACAACGAAGATCAAAAGAAATATCACATTTGTAATTATCACTTCCATGTGATGGTAATTAAGGTGATCACAGAACCGATTTAGAGTACCGATAAATTTAAATTTGTCGTGGAGCTCGAAGTAGAACTGTCGCCGGTTATGATATATACATGTTATTTGCCGGCTGGGAGGTCCGTATGGTGAAAAACTGTGAACGAGGTCTTGAAAATACAGCATTTCCAAGACCGAGGTCACAGTTTTTCACCATACGGACTGATCCTTAGCCGGTAAATAACATATTTATTTTTTTAAACTTGACGAAATTCTTTCCGAAAGAACCCGAATGATTTAGGGCTGTAAATACGGCAAGATCTTCCATAAACTGAACAATTTTTGAGCGAGTAAATGATAGTTAAAATAGAGGTGATGCAAATTAAAGAGAGATGCCTCACCGAAACATTTTCATTTGCGTAACGATGAAGGTCATTTAAAAGGCTTCCAAACAAACTTTGAAACATTATTTTTACAAGTATCTGTCACAATCTGACACCTGTCAATTAGAGAGCGCGTAAGAAAAGAAAAAGCGCAAGAACATTTGAAAAACAACGAAACTAGTTTGGCAAGAACTGTCACACATGCCAATGTTTTCTTCAAAAACACTCAATGATCTAACGGAAAGTATTATTCACTCTCATCGACGATTCATTCATGTACGAAGATTTACCTCTGTTCACTAAGTAAACGGCGAGGAAAGTAATTGTGAGTAAATTCAAATTTTTTATTTTGAAGTCGTGAGAGTTTGCTCGTTTGTTTGCTGCAATGGCGTGTGTAAATCTAGTCTTTCCTCCACAAAAACTAAATTCGAATGGCACACTCCAATGAGACACAAGGGGATTTAATGCGGCCTTTTCTCAGTAAATTCCTTCAGTTTCTGTAGTACAATTTACGGTACAAATGTCTAAATTGAACAGACTCGGAAAGACTCACCGAGAGCGTATATTTGTTGTAAAACTGAATATAAAACTTTGTTCGCTCTTTCACCACCAACAAATTGTTTGAGAAAATTCAGATATTAAATGAATGAAGTTCCTTCGTTCAGTTTAACTGTAACCAAATACCTCACGTTTTAACTTTCTAGATACTTTTTGTGAACGATTAAAATTAATTGCAGACGGTTTTTAGGCCGCTAGTCAACAAACGTAATGACACTATTGCTTAAACAAATTCTTTCTGAAACCAATATTTTTCTGTCAACCACAGTGATTTGAGAGAGAGAAAAGAGAGGATTCACAAGTTATTTATCGGCTTGAGGTAGTGACCGACGTGTTTGCTTAAAAATACTGCCCAGCCGGAAAAACGAGATATATTTATGAAAAATGGCAACGAAATTTGGGATGTACTTGGCGACTCACGAAAGCGTTACCGTGCCCGTGGGCAGAGATAGGAAAATACTGACTGGGTTGAGAACCAATCAGATTGCAGGATTCATTACCGTGCCCTCTAAGAAAAAAATAATAACATTTATTTATATTACATACGCCGTTACAGGTAAACTGAACAATGGAACTTTCATTCATTTAATGTCTGAATTTTCTCAAACAATTTGTTCGTAGTGAAAGAGCGAGCGAAGTTTCAATTTCGAGCGAGCGAAGTTTTAATTAAAAAAAAACATTTTAGCGCACGCTTGTTTATCAGAAACAGGCCTGTTTTAAGCAGCCCATTAAATCAATGATCTTCCTACTTTGATTCAAAAGTGAAACATTTAGAAAGAAAAGCAAGCAAACAAATCTAAATGAATAATGAAAAAGAATACGAAAGAGAAAAGAAAAACATGAATACTTTTAACACCTTGGATATCTTAATTTTTTTTTAAGCTGCAAACAGATTAATTATGTAAATTTATAACAGTACGCCTTTTTTGTCAAGGTGGTTAAAGATTTTTGAAAGGGCGATGGAAACAGACATTCAGCAAACTCTCCACAGATATTTTGATCGTAAGTTTTGACAGGAATTTCCAAAAAAACGAAATTGATGGGTTTTCATGACTACGCTCAGAAATCGATAAACGCGCTTTGGGCTATGAGAGATTTCTTAAGTGTAATAAAACATTCAAATGAATCTAAAAAAGATTAAGAATATTATCTGCGAATAAAACCCTTGGTGAACTCCATACGAGGTAGAAATAAAAACGAGGGACATGTTGGAGATATTTTATCCTAGTTTTCTCACTGATTTTAGTGATGCATAACGAGTATGAATCAGATTGGAAAAAAGTAAACATTGAGGCAGGTTGGGTGTTTAGAGTGACATGGAGGACTAGATGCCAAATGGTCGATCCAAATGTCAAAATAAAGATCGTGGTTTAAACTTGTTAGGAAACTAGTTTTAAATGCGGTTTTGAAAAAGCCAAATATCAGCATTGAAATGAGTCTTGATCAATCCCATGGCTAAAAATTTTAAAATGATCTCTGTATCATGAGACAGTTTACAAGCGAGCAAACTTACCTTTAACGCTCGCACCTCGTATAGTGACGATTCGATTTCCAGAATGTGATATTTTAATATTTTAAAAGTGCCTTAATATCGCTGCCAATTCAGGTTTAAATTAGTTCATTTCCTCTTGTCATTTACCACCGGTCTGAAATGATAACTGCCTATAACCAATATTCCTTGACCGACACCTTGTCAGTTTTCAACACAATTCAGGAATATCTTTCTGAGTCAAACTTATGACCACGTAACCTCGTTTAGTCATAGATAGGGTGAAATCTTTCATAAAATTGTTCACCAATTTTTAACAAGAATTCCCATGACTCAATTCTGAGAAAATAGGAGATGAAAAAGAAGCAAAAAGAGTATACTTGAAGATCATCGTTATTCTTTGATTAACCAAATGATTCTTAAATATTTGCATCTGTCAATCGTTCATAATCAGATCGTCTTTCTAATTTGTTGTTCACCAGCACCGCTTAAAAATTATGATGTACACTGATCTCAGCGTGAACCATCCTCTGTAGGCTCTCAAACAGACCTTCCAGCGTCTCTCAAGACAAAATTCTATCAATGTTAAGTATTCTTAGTGACTAATAGATGACCTCTTAACCCTGACAAGAGAAACATAATTGATTACTCCAACTTTCGATTTGAAGTATCCTTAAATTATACAGTAAATTTAAATTGCGTATTGATTGGACAAAGTCCTCAGGGAGTTTTTCTTTAGCGTTTTTTAGGTTCTGTAATTAACACAGAAAATGTATTCAATGTTTAAGGGTATAATTGTTTAAACTTTCTAAAGAAATAAAAGGAGTGAAATATATTATTGAAGCTCACTTATAATTAGACTCACATAGGCGTGTCCCCAGTCGCTCGTGACGGTAAAATCTAGGCGCACTTTTCATAAAATTTACACACCTCTTTTAAGTAAATTTCATATGCATATGAGGGCAATGTTTTTATAGCGAAAATTGGAATTGGCTTTGTCGCAGTGAGCAACACATTCGTACCTTTTTCTTTTACAAGTCACGGATTCTCAGTAAACCAGGTAAAAAGCGCGAGAAATCTGGCAAAGCATTCGAATAGTACTCACTAAATTGCTTGTTATACAGGCTAGTGGATGTACTGTTTTGTTAATGAAAACTATTAATTTCCCATGCATCTATTTCCTGCTTGGTGGCTTCATGGTTGCGTAAGGCCCGAATTCCTAACCACAAATTTATTTTCAATTCAAGAGTTCGATAGACTTGCTTAGTCCACAAGAAATGAAACTTTGCATGATGTAACACTACGTACTTCGCTCTTTTTTTCAGTCTCTTTAATGATCAAACTTCCTCTTTCAACGCTAAAACGCTACAGAAACAACAATTTTCTTCGATGGCGCCGTGAATTGTGCTATTTTCGCTCATCAATAAAAAAACTCAATGTCTCTTCTCTTGAGCCTAGCGTCTTCAGCCATTGAGTCACGTGATTGCTGCTCAGGTCCCAGGGCACCACATTGTTCGTAGGCTAACCGGCAAATATCTTGAAGATTTCTTTCATGCTTTAAGAATAAAGAAAATAGGGTTTTATTTAGGGAGTGCTTTACGAAGTCTAAGTATTACTTGGAATACCTAGAACTAGAATACGTAGAATTACCGTAGTTATTCGGTTATAAGGCGCACTCGGCTATAAGACGCACCCCCAATTCGGCAACTTCATTATTGCATGTTTTCAAACTGAGAAAATCGCTGAAATACTTGGTTATAAGGCGCACCGTTGTTCGGGGAGTAAAGATCGGTCAAGTTTATTGTAAATTCTTTCATAAACTTACAAAAAAGCGAAAAAGTCGCCTATTGATTTTAGTTTACCGTTAATTAACAAAAGCAGAATTGTCGCACACGCGACCACGCGCACAAACAAAAGCCTTGATTAAACAAGAATTAACGTACCGCCAAGAATGCAGGTCGCAGTGCACAAAAAAGGCTGAATGGATGAAGAAGGTATTTATCTCTTCGCTTGTTTATTTTCGTTTCGTTTTGTGACGTATCAAATTACTAAGCACGCGCTCTCGAGCACGTAACATATCTATGCAAATTTGAATTCACTTGTCTTTTCAGAACCGCCATATTTATAAAAGTCAATGCTCAACACTGTGTGTCCTTTTATTTGCTTGAAATCGTACCAGTAACTGTGATAAAAAAAATTGTTTCGGAAAATATTCGCCTATAAGACGCACCCAAACTTTGGCGGTAATTTTTAGTAGAAATTAGGAATTTCTTGAAAAAAACGGTGCGCCTTATAACCGAATAACTACGGTAAGTTATTTGAACCGTACTGATATATTCACCGTAGATCACTGACGGAAGTGATGGCCTGTGCACCAGTGAACCAGTAGTCAAAGAAAAGTTTGTAATAAGGAGGAAAATATTGTTTATAAAGTAAATCTCATTGCTCTGAAGTAAAAGTGATGCCCCCAAATTTAAGACATAACTCACTAAAGTCCATTTTACCGGTACTAAACGTTGCCATTGACAAAACAATTTCTCAGAGATGAAATAAAAAGTATTCAATACCTACCTTAGAAGATCTTCTACCAACTTGGTTAGAGACAAATGCGTCCGAGAACTGGAGAAATGAAGACAAAATAAAAAAGAAACAAAGAGTCGAAGTCATGGTTGAAGTTTTCATGTTAAAGCTTCTTCGAACGTCCACTGCTATAACAACTCTTAATTCTCAGCTATGATTTCAGTGAATTGGAAACCGTGTGCTCCGTTTATATGACCTCCATCCTTGGGATATCACAAAAAAAATTATTCATATCCTGCTCTGTTAATGCCCTAATGGCAGAGGCGGTACATTACTCCCTAAAACTTCCTTCCTTAAACGCATTATTTGAATGAAGGTGTTGAAAAGAAACAAAGAATTGTAAATACATCTGCCGTTTAATGTGAAAACGTTCTATTGCATGTTAATCAATTTCCTTGTCAGTTCAGTTTTCATTGGTGTAGTTTACGATTCTTCAGAGTGTTTAGTGTTATGATGTCGAACAAACAAAACTGCTAAACTTAAATATTTTCAAAAGTCTTCCTTAAAAACCTAAACTTCTTGTTGCTGTGCAATGTTAGTTACAAAAGATTAAGGATTTTAATATTCGATTACGATAATGCGATCAGTGTGGTTGATAATATTCTAGCTTCCCTTTGGCGGCAAAGGTTTATTTCCTTTGCAGACCATTATCACATTACTGCCCTATGTCCATCAAATGTCGAAATGTTAATTTCATCACTAGAAAATCCCCTTTCCGTGACGACTAATGGCTTCCTTCTCGACTAAAGTACCTTGGAAATGAGCAGTGCATCATGTATTGAATAGAGAGTAGTAAACTTACAAAAAATATCACGAAACAAAAGAGACACTAAACTGCTGATGGTAAAACTCAAGCAGAATTGTAAAGTAATTCATGCATGTGGAGTTGAGATGTAAAAAAGAGAAAAATTCCCTTGTTTAGCTTCATTGAGTTTTAGTTAAAGTAATGGCGTTGTTTTGTTAATAATTAACATCTGTTTGCAAGGCGGGTCCAATATTGGACACACGATCAATGGGCATTGTCTTCTTGAATTTATGTTAATGACTTCGTAAGTATGATTACGGCAACAGTCAGATGGACGAAATTAGTTTTTCGTGTACTATTGCGAATTTATAGATGTTAGTACTAGTGAATTCTTAGACTTCTTAATCTTTTGTAAGGCTTCTTAGAACATAACAAAGTGCTAATTTTCCTTATTACTTGGCATTAAAAACTATTGCGCTCCCTCATGTCTCCTCATGTCCTTTTACATTTTGTTTCCGCGCCCCCTACCTTTACCTATAAAGTTCTGTAAATAGAGTGGCTAGCTTTCTTAATTCCAAAATCCCCCAGATGTAGGCTTGTCAGATTTACATATGCTGTCACTAAGTAATAATAACTTATTTCCAACGACATGTCGAAAGATTTTATGTGGGTGCGAATGTGTTAGTTCTCGATTTATTAAGTAATCAATCACTTATTAATTAATGTTTCTCTTACAAGTTTTAAAAAACAAAAAGACTACAGGTGAGAATTTTTTTTGGCACACTTTGGTTAAATCTTCATAATGATTTGAGTGACATACTTGTTACTTCATCCCGGACAGAAAGCAAGGCATTGGACAGAAACGACTGGTCCATTTTCTGCCCTTCGAGGTACGATTCTAATAAAATTATAACCTATGAATATTTTCAAGAAATAACTCAGACCAAGCATTAGATAGTAGGGTTAATCTGCAGACATCCTCCAAGTTTATACCCGCAGGGAATTGGATGACCTGATGACCTTTATCTCTTCCGTTTTAACATGAACTTGCGCAGAAGAGTGCTAGCAGTGCGAACGTACGTATGGAACGCAGTCATTTTGAAAACTTCATTGAAGTTACTCCGATTTCTGTTGCATCAGTGAAGGAACAGGAATATCACTTCTTCTTTTTCTGAGCAAGATGCTGGCCAAATCGCATTGCCTTTGACTATTTAGTGTTTTGTAAATTTTCCGTTACAATATCTTGTACCCTTTTAAGAGGGTCTCAATGGGATGATGGCTTTTACGGCTGACGGTTAAATTTTTGAGTAATGTTACGGCTAACGGTTCATTTCTTTCCGTTACGCTTAAAAGAAAGAGTTTTAAGTTTAAAGTCTTTCACGACTAACCGTTATTATTGT
Source organism: Pocillopora verrucosa (assembly GCF_036669915.1). NCBI lineage: Eukaryota > Metazoa > Cnidaria > Anthozoa > Scleractinia > Pocilloporidae > Pocillopora > Pocillopora verrucosa. The sequence goes on along the minus strand of NC_089314.1, from coordinate 30,528,108 downwards.
TTTTCCTTTTTGGCGTTTGACGCAATTACGGCTAAAGGGTTAACCTCACTGAGACTCTCATTTGAGCCATGCTCTGTGAGAGGATAAACACTGTTTGAGGTAAGTGTCAAGAAACAAGACAGTCAGTCTTGTCAATGCTCAACCTTTGTGTTCGCATTCCAGCAAAATACCAACAAAAACGACTTTTAAATGATCAAAGGAGGGTTCATGGTGATACAAACCTGTCTAACTTGTCTTCCGCTTACAAATTCATGCGTGACATGCTTTTGTTCTTTTTTAATTCAATTCAATTAATCTCCTTTGGACAAAAGTGTAAATACATTTCAAAACAGAAACAATCTCCGTGTGTGGTGATTCAGAATGTTTAATATTGTATCCTTGACAAGGAAATTCAACGTCTCTGTTCTTTCACACACGGTTTTGCACCTTCAGCCTCTGTGTCACGCGCCTGCTGTTGAGGGCTTGAAATACCACAGTGCTCGTGGGCGAAATATCAGATGTCTGTAATATTTCTATTATGCTGAAGGAAAAAATAGAAAAGTTTGAGACTTCGGTGCAAGAGTGATAATCCTAAATTGTAAACACCGCAAAATAACTTACATTATTCACAGCTGCCAATAAACTCACAATCTATTTGAGTTATTTTTATTTTTATTTACATCATCTATTTCTATAAATGTTCTCTACAATAACTTGGCTGAAGAAAAAGGAGTTTGTAAACTACACAAATTATAATTATCAAATTATAGCATAAAAAAGATGAAAACCTAACCAAATCGTTGTCACTGTGAACATAATGCCTCTTACATACTGAACGTGAATGATGCGGGTTGAAGCTGAATGAGAAATATAATAATACAGTAGGTCCTAAGCGTCATACTCATAGTTGGCACACATATTGACAGATATGCGTTAAGGAATGAAGCAAAGCAATTCTTCTTCTCGAGGGTTTTTACGAAGTTTAGCGTGGAAGAGGCGCAAAACATTTTGTTCTCACATCGCTAATTAATCTTACATTAATTAGAGAGTCTCAAAGGGGTGATGGCTTTTACGGTCAAAGGTTAGCATTTTGGCCAATTTACAGCTATCGATTAATATAACAGGGTAATTTAGTATTATCAACTAAGTTGATAAAGTAAATTGGCCACCGTTAAGAGTTTAAAAGCTGACGTTCTGAACGTCACTCCTTCGTCATTCGCTGTGATGAAGGGCTAACGCTCGAAACGTCAGCTTTGAAACTCTGACGAAGGTCAATTTACGTTATCAACTCGGTTGACAATAACAAATTACCGTGTTATACTCTCCCACCAATGTAGCAGCACAGTTTCTTTAGAAACTTACCCCCTTTGTCGGTTGATATAGTTCCATTACTGTCAACACAAATATCCTTTACGGTTAACTTTTTTTACGACTCACGGTTAAAATTTGCCAATTTTTATATCCAACGGCTAAATTTTTTAGCCGTTTACTGCTAACAGTTAACTCCATGGAGATCAAAAATTAATTAATTTATCACGTACTGGGCAGAATTACTGAGCGACACTGAGGACATTTTTTTTATCACGAGGGCACTCTTGGTAATCAAGAGAATGTATGATAGCTTGATCCTGGTTGACATTTGCTTAGCAGCAGAAGGTTTAGTTGAGATATGCTGATGAAAGTTGTTTTTTTCAGATAACGGCTGCCCCTGTTAGAGCCAGCGAGTAATATTATGGGCACGAATTCATGCAAAGAATTGATAATAATAAAAGAAAAGGAGAACTGACATCTAGACCAGAATGTTTTAACAATGGGAGAAAAGATTAAGTCAGTCCTCTTCGTGCTTCTATGCACGGAGGGCCTTGACCAAACAACGCCTACCATTTCTACCAGTTGCCTTTCGGCAAAATCGTCAACTCCCCCAAGTTGATTTCGCCTCGACGAATTTGGCTAAAATTCGTCGAAATCGTCAAATCCGCCGACCTGATTTCGCTTTGACAAATTTGACTGAAGGTCGCCAAAATCGTCAAATCCATCAACCTTATTTGACTTTCATGAATTTGACTAAATCGTTAAGTCCGCCAAATCGAATTTGACAAATATTCACCAAAATCGTAAAATCCATGAACATTCACTCGGTTTGACGAAATTTCATCAAATCTATAATTTCGTTACTACGTGCATTTCTGAATATAAGTGGTCAGGTTGCCCCATGTCCATCCTCTGTCTCTCATTTCTCTTTCTATGGTTCTCCTCCAGGTTTCCTTAGGCGGCCCCTCTTTCATCCACCTTCGCAAATCCATCGGATGGCTATTCTGGGACGATCCAACTTTTTTTCTTCTCTAAACCTGCTTCGTGACGGGTTGTATACCCATTCTTCGGTGCAGCTCATCGTCGGAGATAATGGCAGGCCAAAATTGAAACATGCAGAGAATATTCCGCATGCTTCTGTTCTGGTAGTTCTCTGGCGTTTGGCAGATGGTCTTCGAGACCTCCCATTATTTTGCTTTTTGTTTTTGTACTTTGCGTTTTTGGAAGAGTTACTTACTCTGCCATTAATAGCCAAGGTGTAGAGATTACGGTACATCTTTGTTAAACGAGAAGGCCAGAGTGACTGACTTCCTACAGTTTTCATTGAAATACAACCATTCTTTTAATTTATTTTAAGACCCTGAGTGTTGAACCAGTTTGGGGACTGTGGCTAGAACCCTCGATCCAGGCAGCCGGGCGCTTCTTCAAACGATCCAACCACACAACATGGAGGTTCACCAGATGAATACATGGTAAACATTTGACCTTCAAGACCCAGTATTGGCCAGCATGCATTGTGCGCCTCGGTTTTTGTTATGGTTTTCACGAGAGCAAGGCTTGTTTTGTTTTCTCTGAGTTAATGGAATAATCAACATCGAGTTAAAACTGGGTCTTTGAAAATATGTTTATTATTTTAAGTTAAAAGGACAAATAAAACTCATCTCTCATTAGGTCGTTTTGACTAGAAAGGAACTTTAGTGAAGTACCTCCTGATACTACATCGTTACGAGATTTATCTGTTAATCTTTTGACCGAATTATTAACTATAGCGAAAAATAAATTTCGTTTAATGACCATCATTAAATACATTCAAGATATGATTTATACGAAGTACATTTCAATAATTTTCTCCTAATTTCCTTGGAAGACTTCTTTTGGTTGAATGTCGATCTCCTCTTTCTGGACATAACTCGATCACAGAATGGCACAGGTTATGAAAATCCCTTTTGGACTGAAGTTCCTCCTGCAATGAATTCAAAGACGATGAGCTCAACTAAATGATAATAATTTATTCTATCACTGATTTTAAAATACCCTTAAAATAACCGTCGGCCGAACGAGTTTAGTAGACATCCGTTTATATGATAAATCTCAACCGGAATTCCGTGCTCTACTTTCTGCCCGATTTCTGTTCCGGAAATTACCGCTCCCGTTTAAGAGGATATATGCAGATGTGGAAAATTTCTCATCATTAAAAAAATTTCAAGTCGGTCACCCAAGTGCAAAAGCACGAACCTTCATGTCTTCTTTCCTTAATAGGGACACAGTTTTCATCTAGTAAACTTTCCAGTCCAGTTCAGTTTTTATTTGAAATCCTTCTCCTTATTGATGATCGAAATATAAAAAATGTATTCGCAGAAAAAATAAGTGCCGTGGCACATCTTTGGTACTTAAAATTCAAGTCAGTGCAGTACATCATAGTATCGGAATAACCATCGCGGCTATCTCAAATTTTGTTTGCTTCTCAAATTTAAAATTACAAATTGGTTGGTGGCAACACCTGGGTGGAATAAACTTAGTGGGACTTGCAAATACATGTTGTAACTCTCCCGTGCAAGTTGACAATTTATCGAGTTTTATCTTTAACGGCCAGAAGAAGGGTCAGTTCTTTTTTTTTTAATTGTGATTTTAGACTCAGCTTACTTTCAAGTGTCCAACTCGCCACAGATGTGTTCATCCGATCACGATGCTAAAGCGAGCACTTAGCTGTTTTTATTCATTGTTTTGGCCGGAACAATTTCCATCTCGGCTTTTGATCTTACTCTTAAGCCTGTCAATCACATTGACATATTACTTTCGTAACAATCACAATGACAAGTAAGAAGTGTGATCTCCTTGCAAAGGTGGATTCTCCTTGAGAATCAGTTTTTTTTTTACGTGCTAATTTTGTTTTAATCAAAAATTCGTATGCTGAAATTTACTAGCTTCTCAACGAAATCCGACTGGCTATCTTGATCTTTTTCAAGATAGGAGTATCACTTTTAGATGGAGGACATGGATTGAGCAAAGAAAAATAAGATACATGACAGATGATGAATAAGATAGTAGAAAATTATATTGACTTAGTTATACATCATGTGCACAAATGTAAAACTTGTTACCTTGAGCAGTCTTCTTCCAACCTGGTTTCCTACAAAAGCCTCGGAGAGGCACAAGGAACACAACAAAACATAGACCAAACCAATGATTTTATAACTCATTCTTTACAGTTTCTATCGCGTGTTTTTAAATTTTTCTACTGCTTCGCCACCTCTTCCAGGCTTATCTTTATTTCCGTACAACTGCTTAAGCCTTTCTCAGTATTTATATAAGTTTTGCCTTTGAAAATTTATGTCGTTATGTGTAATGGAGTGGGTTTCGTTGTTGATAATTACTTAGACTAAATTTTGGAAGCCACATTACGAATCTATAATTGCGCCGAGTTTACACAGATGTGTTGGATGAGGCCGTCTTAACAAATGGTGATTCAATTTGAGGTGTTATTGTGTAAAGCGGCTGATTAATGGGACGCCTACACCCACTTTGATTATGAAGACACCTACCATATGATGTTGAAAGTGTGGGTACTTTGTATGGGTTAATCCTCGTACGCACTAAGTTCTTCAGACAGTTTATTTTCCTACGCAGGTGAAAATGGCGAACCGTGGGTAATATAAATGTTCTTGCGCAGAGCTAAACATCTTTTCAGGTTAACAGTATTGACGCGATCTTTCAAGTTAGAACGATGTCGCTACATTAAAAATGAGATAATCGAACGATTTTTTAAGACCCTTTAGTATTCAATGCGATTCGTCGGTCTGTAAGTTTTTCCATTCAGTCCTATCTGTTCATTGCGATAGAAAAATTAAGCATGAGATATTGCGATCGCAAACAATAAGGTCCACCACTTTGACCATATATCAACGAAGCCGATGTTTTAGAACTTAGATGTCGTTACTGCGTGTATGATTTGAAATGACAATAAACGTGTCAAATGATTAGGAGGGCAGAAGTAATTTCATAAGAAAAAAATTTCCTAAACGGATCTCGAGCGGAAGATAAACAAATTCTTCAATATCATGGTAAAGAAGTGACATTTGAGAACTCAAAATTGAACGATGAAACTCGTCTAATCGAATAAAGGAAACCGCATCTTGGCCAGAGATGTGGTGTTTATTGTTAACAATCGACGAAACTATTATGTGAAAGTAATTAAGTAACTCTGGAGATGATGGAAGTAAGAGTAGGTTCAAATGATCCTCTCAGCTCTCAATCTGGACAATAACTCGCCATTTCTTTAAAATGCTCGGTTCCTTTGAATTATTTCGTCATGCAATTAAAAATTCGCCGGCAAAAGCAAAGCAAAAAACTCTGTGGAGAAGCACTTACAAGACCGCTCTTGAACTTTTAAGAAAAGCTGTTTAAAAGATCATGAAAATAATTTTCAATTTACTTTTTTTTCTGAAAATTACCTCAGAGCGGTTTATTTGTAGTTACTTTTATTATGGTGGTTCGAAGGGTTATTATAGACAGCTGAAAAGAAACAAAGAAAAACAGCCTGACTTTGTTTATTTTCTTTCTCTTTGAGCTTGACTAAAACAGAAGAAAACAAGATGGTCTAAGATCAAAAGAGAAAAATTTCTATCCTTTCTGATAATCCAGCCGATTAACTCACAAGTTCAACAGCTCTATATTTCGCTCTCTCTGTAAAAATTTTGACAGGTTCAAACTGACTTCTTAAAAAAAAAAACTATCATTCCATTTTTATCTTCTAAGTTTCTTAATTCTGTAAACGATCCGGAGTGCTTTTTCCTTGAGACGGCCACTCAACATTAAACTTAAGTGGCCAAATTTTTAATTGTCAAACTCATAATATCTTTCGAAGGTTAATTGTGGGTTTTGAAGTTATTCTCAGCCCTCCTCTTTTCAAACAAGAGGCTGGTCGCTTTATCTGAGAAGTTCTTTGGCGGCACAATAAGTAATATAAAGCACGGACGGAACTTTTTAAAGTACCTCACTTTTCACCCCAGGAGATGCTAATTAGTAAATTGTCACATTCCACGAATTTTACCTCATAAAGTCGAGAAGAAAATTTTCAAAGGATATAACATTCTGTCACCAACAGTCTCAACTTCCAGCTTTTGCTATAATAAAGATAAACTTTGAAGATGGCTATTCTTTTTCCCATTAACCATTTCAATGGATTGATTTTACTGATCATGACTGACAAGTTCCTGAAAAACGTAAATGGCGCTCGAAATTGGCAAGAATGCGCCTGCTGGTAAATATTCAAATGTATCATTGTTGGTGGATGAGATCGTTTCATTCAGGAGTTTCATTTTTTTCATTCAGGAGGATCCAGGACCCTCTTCATTCAGGAGTATGAAATGATGCTTGAGAGATGTTCGTAAATACTGAAAAATACTGAGCCTGGTTGGCGTGCATGATGTTGGGCATACGCTTTAGTGGTGGGGTATCAAAATCCTAAAAGACAACACTGTCCTCATGAAAGCTTTTTATGGTGAAAACAAACTTTTCTTTAAAGCTGCCGGGATGTGAAATTTAGCTTCGTAACTTACTGTATTTTTACCGTCACAGTGGTACTCAATTTACCGACTTAAAGTTATCGTAAATGTTGTTTATGTTTAATTAAGTCTGTGTCAGTTTGCGATTGGTGGCTGTTCGTAATAACCTGAACGTAACCCGTGTATAACAGAGTAATTTAGTATTATCAACTGAGTTGATAACATAAACTGGCTACCGAAAAGAACAACATCTTAGGTCGAAGAGCACTCGTAAACGCAGCTGAGGTGAGGCCTCTTTTCTGTACACATGTACTTACAAAGGTGGCTTCTGTATACATAAACAGGTAGCTTTTGAGCAGTCCGTGTAGCGACAGTAAAAAATGAGTGTGAAGAAGCCTCATTATAAAGAAGGTGCAAGTCATTATTTGACTGTGGGCCATGGGTCAGATTTTTCCTTCGAAGACCCCATGCAAGCTCTTGATTAATTTTTGTTCTCCCGGATTTCATACTTTTCGTAAACTTCCTGTACTTTTATATGTCAACAGACTCGATCTTTATTCATAAGTCCAGCCGATCAAATTCTAATCATGCACGTTTTTGAAAAGCTTCTTTTACAGCTACTTCTTTTTCACCTTGGGGTGATATCATACATCGTTTGCCTCGTTAAATCATTGATATAGTATATGTAATGAGAATTTCTCATTAACTACGGAGTAATTTATCACAGCCACGTACATTATAAAGAACGTTGGAACTCGCAGAAAACATCAGTTCTAACTAAGGTACTACCTCTTTACGTTCGGTACAAAATTGGTTTTCAGAAAACAGTATGTTTAAGAAGTAAGAGAGGCGAAGTGACAACTCAATAAGAATGCAGGAGAAGGCCCAGATTCGACCTCTCTTTTTTTACTTCTTCTCCTTTTTATTTTTTTCTTTATTTTTGTTGTTGTTGTTTTTGTTTTCTTGTGTTGAGCTAAGATCTCAATTTATTGTTTTTTTAGAGGGCACGGTAACGAATCTTGCAATCTGATTGGTTCTTTACCCGGTCAGTATTTTCCTATCTCTGCCCACGGGCCACGGTAACGCTTTCGTGAGTCGCCGAGTACATCCCAACTTTCGTTGTCATTTTTCATAAATATACTTCGTTTTCCGGCTGGGCAGTATTTTTAAGCAAACACGTCGGTCACTACCTCAAGCCGATAAATAACTTATGAATCCTCTCTTTTCTCTCTATCAAATCACTTTGGTTGACAGAAAAATATTGCTTTCAGAATGAATTTGTATAAACGATAGTGTCATTACGTTGGTTGACAAGCGGCCTAAAAACCGTCTGCAATTAATTTTAATCGTTCACAAAAAATACCCAGAAAGTTGAAACGTGAGGTATTTGGTTACAGTTAAACTGAAAGATGGAACTTTCATTCATTTAATATCTGAATTTTCTCGAGCAATTTGTTCATAGTGAAAGAGCGAGCGAAGTTTTAATTTAAGTTCTACAACAAATATACGCTCCTGGTGAGTCTTTCCAATTCCGTTCAATTTGGACATTTGTACCTTAAATTGCACAACAGAAATTGAAGGAATTTTTTTATAAAAGGCCGCAATATATTCCCTTGGGTCTCGTCGGAGTGTGCCGTTCGAATTTAGTTTTTGTGAAGGAAAGATCAGAGTTAAACACGCCATTACAGCAAACAAACGAGCAAACTCTCACAACTTCAAAATAAAAAAATTGAATTTACTCACAATTACTTTCCTCGCCGTTTACATAATGAACAGAGGTAAATCTTCGTACATGAACAAATGGTCGATGAGAGTGAATAATACTTTCCGTTAGATCATTAACTGATTTTGAGGAAAACATTGTCGTGACAGTCCTTGCCAAACTAGTTCTGTTGGTTTTCAAATGTTCCTACGCTTTTTTTTTTCTTGCGCGCTCTCTAATTGACAGGTGTCAGATTGTGACAGATACTTGTAAAAATAATATTTCAAAGTTTGTTTGGAAGCCTTTTAAATCACCTTTATCGTTACGGAAATGAAAATGTTTCGCTGAGGCATCTCTCTTAAATTTGCATCACCTCTATTTTAACTACTATTTACTCACTCAAAAATTTTTCAGCTTATGGAAGATCTTGCCGTATTTACGGCCATAAATCATTCGGGTTCTTTCGGAAAGAATTTCGTCAAGTTTAAAAACAATAAATATGTTATTTACCGGCTAAGGGTCGGTCCGTATGGTGAAAAACTGTGACCTCGGTCTTGAAAATGCTGCCCTCGGCCTACGGCCTCGGGCAGTATTTTCAAGACCTCGGTCACAGTTTTTCACCATACGGACCTCCCAGCCGGCAAATAACATATATATATTCACCGACTGAACGCCTAGAAAAGGTTACTCAAAGGATTATTGTAAGGTCATTCAAAACACTCAAGAACAAAATCAATTGCTATCCACGGATTTCGTTCTTCTTGTTTTGTATGTTCTCTAGTAACAGATACTCATCACCACGCGTTTTTGACTAAGGAGGAATTAGCACTTTTTCGCCGATTCCCTCTCTGCTTCTTACAGAATACTTAAAAGAATATCCAGCTTTCTTCTTTTATAATAGACTCTAATCATCCAAAAGAGAATTGAAAAGGTGAAAAAGATTGTAATCACAATCAATATTAAAGAGCATGGCATGTGGAAGATCTGTGAAGACTGTTATGCAAAGAAAAAATTCAGTTACTTTTTTCCTTTTTTTGTGAGTGGATGTTTATTTGTATTAGAAAATATCCCCGCTATTGACAGCCTTCGAAAAAATGGATATGAATAAACTTTAATTTTCAAAACTTGTAGCGTAAGATACAAAATGGCTCTTTTTAGCCATTCGCGCGACAGTCAGAGAAAAACTCTTTATGCTCGTAGTTGCCAGTTGAAAGTAACGATCTTGAATCTATCGCTGGTAATCAAAAAATTAAAGTGAAAATACCAGAGAAAAATCAGAATTCGTTCTTTTGTGATGGTTCGTTGTTTCTCTTCTTCTTTTTTTCTTTCTGATCGGCGGATGTTTTAATTATCAGATGTTCCAAAAAGAACGAGGTGAACACAAAGGCAAAGAAAGCCTTTTAAATACCCAATTCAATTACTACCTTGTACTAATTTCTATTTCAGAAGTCTCCCATGGTGAGCAGCGGAAATTAATTCGACGTAGATTGCACACACCGACCCGCGCAATATTCAATTATTCAAGCCTATTTAAACCAGCGCGCAAAGATCTTGAGAAACAATAGCAATTTAAGAAAAAACCCACGCAAAGACATGTTTTTCTACTTATGTAACTCTTGCCAAACTCATCTGCTATCCATCGCAATGCCGCTTGGTAGAATAAAATGGTTTTTAGTTCTTCTTCCTTTTTTATTCAATTTACCCATGATGTCGTTTTCATTCATTCAAGAGCACAAAGAAAATAAAAAAAGAAATTTTCCTCTTGTCAAGGAAATAGTTACTCATGCAAACTGACAAAAAAGATGAAAAGATTTTTTAAAAAACTCAAAAACCGCTTGACTATCGAACAATTCTAAGGGCGTTGCATCAACAAGTGATTCCTGTCCTCTTATATCAGAATATCGTCGATGCCGGTGCTCAACGCGTTCATCAGCGAACTTTGTATGAATTATAAATGATTTCTCATCGCAAAATAAACCTACGCTCAGCCTCGTTAAAAGTGTCAAATTCTTTTAAAAGTCAATACAGAGTATGGCCAGTTACTTATAACGATCATGAGTGATTACCATTCAGCTAAGCAGTTCAAAAAGTAGTCAAAGAAAATAATTCGTTGTGTTTGTTCTTTTATGTTTCTTTGTCACTTTCATGACCAGATGTCTGCTCAATCTTTATGGATCCGGAACAATTTCGCATAGGACATAAATAAATTGTCTTGATTGCTTTACAGTTCTTGGATATATAAGGCCGACGGAGATGGTTCGTGTGTCTCTAATTTCTCTTTCACATGCAACTTCGCTTGTAACAAGTAGAGAATATCTAGCAGCACCATGCCGTCTGGAAGACTCACATCTGCATTGCTTTGTTGTGTTCTCATATCTTCCGTTCTCGTTTTCTCTGAGGCATTTTTCATCAACAAAGTTGGTAAAAGAGCTACATACTTAAAGGTAAATATTGAATATGTATATCAGTTTGCTCTTGGAAAATACTCCATCGAAGGATCTGATTTTTTAAGTTTTTTTCTACCGGCATAAATGAGTGTACATCAAAAGTAAGACGTTGAACTAAACTTTTTTTTTTTTTTTTTTTTGTAATACTCAAAATTTTTTGTTGTTAAACTTTAGGTAATTTCTTGCATCTTCAGTCGCAAACTATAATTCTAACGAGGCTTTTTCAAAGTAGTGGGAAAATTCAAATTTTCCCACTACTGATAGCTACCTACTCGATAAGGATTATAATATTTCGATTCTGAGGTAATGACGATTGTTTTGAAAATCGGGAAAAAATCCAAGTTCCAAAAGATATATGGTCTGGTAACCACTTATGCAACTTGATCTTTTTTTTATTTCTAGAAATAACAGTTTCAATTTGGCATTAATGAATTATTGCAAAAGTAATCATCTATCTTTTTCCATAAAGATTTTTCATCATTAATTGTTGATGTTCTTCTGTTATTCAAAGCTTCAAAGAACTTTCCATGATGTCTGTCGACTCGCACGAGAACACTGTGGCGGAATCGACTCTCAGCAGTTGAGGTCACGTGATATGGAAATGCACCACGACCATACAGAGGAGAGACAGTTAACAAGAAATGAAGTTTCGCCTTGACTATCTTAGAAAATCACGTGATTGATCTCATGTCAAAGTTTTCGAAGCTGACTTTCTTTACGTAAAGCTTGAATTTCGTGAAAAAAAGACACACGGACGTAACGGAAAGATTATGACACAAGTCGCAGAAGAATAAATGATTCAAGAGGATTTTGTTCGCAGAATATTTTACAGCTATTTGTACTACTTACTGAGTTGTTTTACAGAGCAACAGCTTACTTCATAAATAAAAATTATACGAGAAAAATTCCCAGCAAAAAGGTTGAAATTTTTTGGTTACGTGAGATATTACAGACTGATACAATTGGGTTCCGCGCTCAAAATAAATTGAACTAGGCATCTAGAAAATTCTGACTTCCAGATCATATGGTATGATAAAAGGGCTCTGCTGAGTGTTTAAACCAATTTTGGACGTCATCCATGATCTATAGATCACAAGAAACACGCGGAAAATAGAGCTTAGTTCTTTTAGGCAGTAAACAGCGAAGTAAAACGATTGAAATCACGAACTTACCTGAAAACGCTTAACTTTCGAAAATATGTTCCTGTTTAGGGTACATCACGTCTGGGGTCCAAGTTCTCACTTGAAAACACATGCTTAGTTACTAACCCTTCGCTACTTTCAATCCAAAATTAACCTCGTAACACGCGAAAATGTTCTCTTGTCTCTTCAATATTAATTTCAAAAATTGAACGTCATTTTAGACAAAATAAAGGAAATTCAGATCAGTATCAGTATAGCTCGGCCAAGGACGCTATGTAAAAAGGCCCGTTCATTTTACGATAAAGCACCAATCAAAGTAAAAGTTGCCTGTGCGCTGCAAAACCAAATGAGTGCCTAAAGTTTGCAAGTAATATAACAGAAGTACTTTTGTTAAGAAAATCTCCATGTTAAATGACATCCAAGCTAGGTGACATGAGGTGGTTGTCAGATTGTGAAGCCGAATCATTCCTTCCTTGAAAGCGCGTTATCGCCTGTAGTTAGATCTGGCTCTGAATCTTAAATTAATTGCTGATATATCTGAAATTATCCAAGCTGACTCATCAAAAAAGTTCGTGATTTCAAAAGTTCTCTCAAGAATCGGGGTAGAACATCTTTAAATGTTGATTACAAAACCGATGGTGTGTGCCTCTTTTAATGAAAGGGAATATCCTTTATTTCTCAGCGTAGGATGGCTGTGAATCAAATTTCAAACATTAGTGAAAGGATCGTTTTGAGAAGATGTCTCGATCTTTTAGTTGTACAAATATTTTCCTTTGGAAGGAAGCCTTACGCCCACTTGCAAGTTACTCGTTTGGAAAAAGTTAAACTAAAACAGAGCTGTAAATTGTATTGAGTCCGATGTGGAAGACTGAAGTTTTTCCGTAATGGCAAAGATGTAGACGCTATGATTCTGACGATTTGTTCAGCATCATGATCAGAATTCACGTTAACACTTTCTGCATATAAAAGTGATGCTAATGTTATGCAGATGACTTGGAAATACTTATGATCATTCATTTTTCCTTGAATCTAAAAGTAGCACCTTTTTCCATTATAAGATGGCATAGCCCGCCTCACGTCAAAGCTTTCGCGTCGAAACGTAAATTTGTTCATTAAAAGCAGCCTCCGAAATCTCGAAGGACAACAAGTTACTGTAGTAAAGTTTTTCGAAAAATTACTCCGGCGTAAAAGGCGGTACCTGTCTACTTTGACACGATATGCCACTTAAACTTCTCAGACTTTCTGTCAGCTGAAGACACTTTAAATTTCATGCGATAACGTTTTCTTCTGTCTCGGGCCGTTTGAAAAAAATCAACTGAGACTATTTCAATTGTCTGTGAACAAGAAAAGATACTTTTTCACTACCTATCTAACTGATTTAAACAGAAAGTTTTCATATAAAACCCTTCCTTTGTCGTTGGCGATCATCTGTAGTTGGCGATCATCTGTAAAGCACGATGATTTCGCTTTATTTTAATTCATGAAGCAAGGATAGAATTTACATGAAAGGTGACTTTAACAAAGCACGTAGGTGAGCTTTTTAATAAAAGGGGCTTTAACACGACTTGAGTGATGTAATTTCTATTACTTCTTGTTCAAAATGTTACCTCCAAAAAGATAAGATAAACCACGAGCTTTAAATCACCTGCTGTACATTGAGAATGTTACTTTGTCTTTCAGTTAAGAACGCTTTTGGCCATCGATTGTGAAATAAGGTTCAAACTCCAATAGTAAATCATTTCCACAGGAAGTCATGCCAATCACATAAACGTACCTATTAGAGCAGTTGTGTATAGAATCAATCATTGTGTGGGAGTTAAACCTTTTTTCAGCAGACGCTCCCTTTTTCTTTTATTCATTTTTACACATTTGTTGCCGTTCGTTACAGGAATGTAAACGCTCTTTTGAGAATACCATGCGATAGTAGAGGTTTGGTCATAAAAGAAACAAATATTAACGATCACGATGCATCGATTCCCTTGTGAAAGCAAAACGTTGACACCCTCCGTGAGAAATTATAAACCCTACCAAGGCATAAGTGACTTGGGAGAGCAGCTGAAGAAACAAGTTAAACGAACACGTGTTTTCACAGCTTTGTTCTGGCAATATGGTGGCACGATAAAACGTCGTCTTGGCCAATCAGAGAGCGACGAATGTGACAACTAAGCTTAAGGTAGCAGTGAAGGAAAGTTTGCAGAGTCGTTGAATAGAGGGCTTATATATCAACATGAACTGAACGTGATGCATTCGTATCCGTCCCGTCGTTACAATCTCGCATGCTGAGTCAAAGGTCGATCTTATGAAAAAGAAAAAAAAAACTTATGGCGAATTTAAGGTTTATCTACATCGTACTTTTCCTTTTCATCCTTTCTTCTTTGATCACCGACGATGAGGCATTTTCCAGCAATAATAGAGTCGGTAAAAGAAAGTTCAAGGTAAATATTTGTTATTTCATATTTCACATGCAAGGAAGTTTGAACGCTTGACGACGCGCGAGTTCTGCTGAAGTCTTATATAACGGAGAAGTTAAATGGCTCATCATTAACAAAACATGAAACAATGTCGAACTCTGTAGAAACTAGTCGTAAAGTTTCAAACTCTTTGATCACATTCTATTTTGCCATGAAGCTTCTGTTTTTCAGACTTTTAAAGCTGATCTCAGTTTTCTTTTTTCCTTTTTTTTTTTCTTGTCCCTGTGGATGCCGTGGATCGGCGAAAGTTTGGATTTTTAAAAGATTTTTACAGTAGTTTAAGGCCTTATTTGAACTTTTGTCAGTTTTATTATCTAAAATGCTATTGAAAGACAACATTCAACGATTACTTATCTCAGTCGTTGACTGAAATTTGAATTTAACAGTAATTTTGCTTTATCGCATGCTAGACTGCGCAATATAAGAAATAAACATCATCATCATCATCACCTTCCCCAAAAATTAGCTAGCCTCTATATGTCCTAATTTATCGATTTCAGCTTAAGAGAAAACTAAAGCTGGCACCAGTTCTCAGAATGATGAGCAAACAGACTACGCAGATGCAAGCAAAAGAAAAAGTAGAAACAAATGCAGACAAGCAAAGGATTCCGAATGGACTAACATGCCCAGAGAAACAATAACAAACCACTGACATTGAAGAAAGTTGGCGTTTATTTTGAAGCTAGAAACTGCGGTTAAAAATTTTCAATCAAATGATATTATTACATGGTCGTGCAATGATACAGTTCAGAGAACTAAAAATATTGTTAACACCAGGAAGGAGATAAAATTGCTATCCATGAGTGGATATGAAACAAATGATGATCAAGTATTAATGAAATGTTTAATAAAAAATTATTTTAAACGCTAATTAAGAGCACTGAGTGCAGTAAAGAAATTACAGGTCAACTTGAAATAAACCGTAATCTGGCGATATCGAAATTTTTGTCAATACTTTTTTTCCTTTTTCGAAAAAGGTCAAATCAAATTTCAATAATGTTGGTATAAAAAGGAAAATAAACCTTGATAAAATTGGAAAATGCTGCCTTGATGTCCCCTTGTTACCATGGCGATATTGCTGTCAAAATGTGACCTCAGAGAGGCAGGTTTCTTTTGTAACAGCCATCCTTACGAAGTTTATCTAGTCTTCGAACTCCTGTGATCAGCACATAAATCAAGTTGCACAGGCAAGTTTCCAACCAAATCAATGAGTACAGTAGGTTTAGTGGTCTTGAAAATTAGACTACTGGATCTACAAGCTCAATGGATAGAAAATCAGAAAAGATGAGTCGATGTTATACTATTGAAAACCAGTTGGAAATTTTAATTGCGCGTGTTTCAATTACGCAGCAATTCAATACTCAGGGAAACTACTCTATATCTGTATACTTAATAATAGATCGATTGATGTACTGTTAATTAAGATACCCTTGTGAGACAAAAAGCTTATTGAGGTGAAGAATCGCTTAGCACGTTCGAATGAGTTCTAGTAGCTTTCCTTGCCATCATGTGCAAAACAATATCGTGGATAAAAAGCGGGTTTTTCTAATTTCTATTTGGAATCGAAGACTGTCTTTTCACACTAATCTGGAGAAAGTTCTGGCTCAAGTCCGAAAACCACGAATGAATCTAGGCAATATAGGGAGGTTCTGTGAATGATAAATCAGTTCCGTGTTGTTCGGCGTCGTATTTGACGTTGCAAACAAAAAAGTTTGCCCACCCTTCCGTTTGTTCTTCATATCATAGGAACATATCCTCGTGAAACGGAAATTTATTTGCATCCAAAATTTTGACGCCACAGGTAAGACAATGACATTCGCGAAATTTGCAAAACAATTTTACGATTCCAGTGCAAACAAACTCACAAAAACACTGCAAGCCTACTTCCGAGGCAATTTCATTACTTTTTAGAACAGAGGAACCGTTTGAGGATGTTTGACCCAATTTATTGGTTTATTTTCGAATTATTCGGTACAGGGTTACATTTGCACCGATCAAGAAATTACCTTTTAAATGACAAAATCACAACTTCAAAGAAAGAAATTTGCTTTATCGGCCTTAAAAATAAAATATAAGATCAACAGGGCTAAACTGTTAAAAAACACCAACGTTATTATAACTCTAAATTTTTGCTATCATGATAGTCGTTCGTATTTATAACATTTCTCCGTCAGTGTTACAAATGCGATTATTTCTATGTTTTACTAAATTGATTTCCGAGCTCCTACTTGCTGAGTATGGTGAAATCTCGCGAAACAGCTTCATAAAATCGAGCTAGTGCCATGGTAATGATTGTAACTTGAATTGAAGTTCTATCTCAAAAGATATTTATAAAGATATCGATTTAAAGTCATTCAGGAAGATTAAATGCCAATCTTCAGGTTGTTTTGTCTTTTTTTCCGGTGGAGAGCCTCAGTTTTGAAAGTAGAAACATAATCAGGCAAGGTTTATTAACGTAAATGAAATAAAATGAAACTAATTTGCTTTATTCGAAAGATCAGATAGAGCCGTTACGGTTTTACCTAAAAACTACAGTCTTTTCAAACTGAAAGAAATTAATTTTAGCATTAGTTTGATCTAAAAGAAATAATTAAAATCATGAAATATGGCCATCATCAAATTAGTTTTGGCCTCATGTTCAATATTATATCCAAGGACATTTCACTGAGTTTTCTGAGCTGCTGTTGACACGAATTTATCTTAAGATTAAAAAAATTTCAAATGTCAATAAAAAATATTGATAATGTATTCTTTTGTTTGTCGCACGTAAGGAACACCTTTCATCAAGGCTTGAAATTATGTTTTATAACTTACTCTCTTCTCAAAAAGAAGCGGAAATTGAGTGATATTATCAAATCAGAAATAAATCCAAAAGTGTTTTTCTACTGACGTAAAGAAAGATTACATGACGTTACTTAGAGAAAATATCAACATCAGCCTCAGCGTTTTAACACTTCGTCCTTAAGGCAACTTTTTTATTTTTCTGAAAGCGGCCCGCATATTAGCATTTTTGATGATTGTGAACAAAAGATTGAAGGAACCGCATACAGTAATTGAGGAGCCTCGTCCAGCACAGAGACAAAAAATTGATCAAATAACAATTAGTTTTTTGGTTTATGCTTCAAGAATGAGTGACGTTTAAATGTGTAAGACAGGGAACTCGAACATCAGCTGGGAAGCCGAAAAAGGAATATAACATCGATCCACTTCTCACCTCGTATCAGCTCGGATCGCTACCTACACAATTATCAGCTACGCAGCAAAAAAAATATATTATTATTGATTATTTTATCAGCGACAGCCTTACTCAAACAAACACTGCAAATATAGTCACACGACAATCTGACTGCCGCAAGATGTCGATTGATTCAGTTCTCACCACCTCCTTCCTGGTGTTCGTATCTGTTGTAGGAACCGCTGGAAATTTATCGGTCATTGTCGCCATTCTTTACAAGCGAAGGCTAAGAACTATTCCCAATTATTTTATCTTTGATTTGGCTGTATGTGACTTGCTGACAGTCTCCCTGGCTGTTCCTTTACGTCTTGTAGAAGTGTTTCAGCCGGGCCTCATTCCTTGTGGTGTTGTCATAGCAGTGAATATTCTCTTCGATGGATTATCAAGGATAAACATCGTTTTTATCTGCATTGACAGACTCACAGCTGTGAAATTTCCTTTCAAATACAATTTGTACATGACAAACAGAGCTGTTGCTGTTTTTGTGGCAAGTGGATGGACTATCGTGACACTTTTTGCAATTTTACCGATTGTGGGCGTCGGCTTAGCTCCCGAAGAAGTCCTTCGCCACAATCATGGTTTATGCTTCTTCTCAACAAATTTATCCACTTCGTATTTGCTAACGTTTCTGATCGGTTTCTGTTTGTTGCCGTTGATATTGGCTACATCAATCAACTGCTTTCTTCTCAAAGCCAGCCACAGGCAATTGCGGGTCATTCACGTACAACAAGTGCAGGTGGAAAATAGTGTTAACACTTACTATCGTAATGTCAGCGCAATGTTATTCAGCGGCAGAAATCAACCGGCAAGTACAGGGCAGTACAACAGGACATTCGCCCTTAAACAAAAGCGAGTTGCAAGGATGGTCATAATTTTGGTGGGGTTTTTTATAATCCTTGTTCTGCCTATCACAATAATTGATCTTGTCGGAGCATTTGGAGTATCTAAAGTGCCGCCTGTAGTCACTAAAATTGCCGTTTGTATGATATACACAAACGCAATGATAAACGTTTTTGTTTACGCGGGCTTTAACGGAGAGTTTCAAAGAACTTTTGTTGAGATGTTTCAAGCGGGTAAGGCAAAATTCCGTGCTCTAGTATCTCTCTAGTGATTGAAATAAGTATCTATTGTCGTTTTTACGACCAGCTAAAGATGAGGATATTCCAGCCTAAAAATACCGATTCTTATACTGAACAGTTTATTCAAGGATTTTTCTTCTTTTAGATCTGATTTTCAACCAAAAACCATATTTTCATTCTTATTAGTGTTTTCGTTCCTTTGCAAGTTGTTTTACTTCAACTGAAACCGCAAAAAGAGCAGTTTGGCTAACTACAGAAAAAGTTAACAATATAAATGAATGCATAATTGTATGAGTTCTTCAAACCTCCAATTTACGCCTCCGTGCGCGCACGAAACTTGATCAAGTTTAGTCATGAATACATGGGCAGTAAACATATATACACAAGTTAAAATTCACCTCAATAGCATAAACTGAACCCCTGATATGATCAGTTTTTTTTATCAAGTTTTAATTCCGATGGAGATCGTTTAAGACAGTCTTGAATGAAAAATTGACTCTCCGCATTAAGTTATGTGACGATGATGGAGGTGTATATTTTTCTAATAGTTTTGTTTGCTTTCTGTTGATTTTCAATAAGTAAATCTAATTTCAAATTTTCTATTGAGGTTCTGGAAGCCCTTTAAAGTAGAATAATTACATTGTCGTATTGTCTAAGTTGGAAATTCAAATTCTTTTTTTTTTTTTTTTTTTGATGACCAGATTTTATGTGCAAATATCCAGCAGTGGAACATTTAAATAGGGCTGCAAAAGGAGGGAAATATCATATCAAAACACAAATTAACTTAAAGAAATACGATTTCTTAATTACTTCAATGAAGAAAAACTGAACTAATGATTAAATTGTAATAACAAGTATTTGAACTTTTTTCCTGTTATGTAGATTTGATAAATTTAACTCAATTTCCGTTTTAATTTAATAACGTTGACAATTTGATTTCCAAACAAATTATGGGGATGTAATCTGTATCGCAGCACACTTATTATAACATAATGTAATTATCAAACGGGAAATGATAATGCATTTGATGAGCCGCATGAAGACTCTTGATTTTTCATATTGATTTTTCTGTCTCTTCAAAGCTTGATTAAAAATTCAGTACATTTCATACACTGCATGAAAAAGTAACACATGTTGTGCTTCCCTTGATTTTTCAAAACATTCGCCAGAGGGGCAGGCCGTTTGTCAAGGTTACAGAGAAGCAATTTACATTTTGGAAGTCGATTCTGAGTTTGAGCTTTTCTGCAGAGAGATCATTTACTGCAGTTATTTCGCGATTCACACATCTTTTTTCTTTAATATTAATTATTTAACCGAGAGAGGATTTTTAAATGAACTTGATTTAACGAAAATCTCTAACGATTATTCAACTGTTACTACTATCCTATTCAACATTCGCTCTGACGAAGGGCTAACGCTTAAAACGCCAGCTTTAGAAACTCTTTACGGTGGCCAATTTACATTATCAACTCAGTTCCTAAAACCAAATTGTCTTGTCTGAAAGACCAACAAGGGCTTAAGAGGGCAGGAAAGACTGGGTCGGTAGAATAGAATTTCCCATTACTTAAAACAAAAACAAAGGGAAAGAGAGGGATTGCAGAAATCAGAGGATAGAGCTTTGAAAAATTATGGCGTCGGCAGGGAGAAGAAGAGATGAGGGCGGAAGAGGAGCGAAAGCAAAAACCGCGACAATAATAGCGCTAAGATAATTAAATCCACAATTTCAAGCTCCCCTCTCTTCATGGAGATCTGAGAATACGAGTCTGCTGACAAATGTCAATTCTAACACCTCTATCAGTCTTGAAGTCTCTTGGTGGCCTGCCTAAAAAGTCCTCTCGGCTAATTTTAATTTGCATTCAAAATGGAACCTTTGCTCGCACTTATTGCAATCCAAAGAAATAACAGTTCCCTCAAAATCATTTCGGAAAGTTCATAGTGAGAGACGAGGAAGTTGGAGGCTTAGAAGTCGAAAGTTATGAATTAAGATCCCGAAGTCGGTAGTCAGAAAATTATATGTCAATGGTTCGAAGTACACTCCAAACTCCGAACTCCGAAATCGAATGTCTGAAGTCGTAAATTGAAAATCCGAAGCCGGAAGTCAGAAAATTTTACTCCGAACCCGAAATCGAATGTCCAAAATTAAATCCGAAGTATGAAGTCGTAGATTAAAAATTCGAAGCCGGAAACCAAGAAATTGAAAGTCGATAGCCGGAAGTAAAAATCGAATGTCTGAGAACCAAAGTTAGAAATCAGAGGTCGGAGGAATCGTTGAAGCATTAATTTTCTGGCCGGTAACGAAACAAGTTACAATTGTTTCCACTAAGCCTTTATAGACAACTAATGATTAAGGGAAAATCAGGTCTTGAAACCCACAGTAAAGTCAATAAGAGTCTATTTATAAAGGTAAGCACAAATGTGAAGTATTTCAGGTGTATGTCGAGGTTCAGTATGGCGTTTTTTTGTTTTTTTGTTTTAATTATTTTTTTGTTTTTTGTGGTTTACGGGTTTGTTTGTTTGTTTGTTTGTTTGTTTTTTCATTATTTATTTTTAATTTATTTTCATTGTTACCTTTTTGTTTCAAATTGTTCCTTTCTTTATTTTTCAAGTCAAACTTCTATACCCTTTTTCCTCGAATAAGCGCCCAGGCGCTTATTTAAAATTTCAGCTTAAAAGGAGGGCACTTATTCGCAGAAGGGCGCATATTAGTTAGCGCAGCAATAATAAAAAATTAAAAGGACAGATGACGCAAATATATGGAACTCTGCTCGAAAATGGAGACAGAAATAATTGGAGGAGACTTAACGGAAAAGAAACTACTCTCCTGCACTGGTTCCGCTGTAGTCGAGGCTTAACGAATTACGAATAAAGTAGCAATGAAAACAGGTTTTCCACGTATCCCTACTATTTAAGACCGTGAGGGAGGAAAGGGAGAGGCACTTATTCGAGGGGGCGCTTTATTGACATTATGGCCTAGGGGATGAGCATTCATTCGAAGGGGGGGCGCTTGTTGGAGCGAGGGCGCTTATTCGAGGAAATACGTTATTTCATTACTTATCATTTTACTTTTTGACGCTCGTATGATACGTAGTAGGGCACTGAAACTTTAAAATTGCTTCTTTTTATGATGATCAGATCATGCATAGACACTGCAACGCTTACACCGCTTCCCTTAAGATAAAAACACGATGAATAGACACCGCAACTTTAAAACTGCTTCCTTGTTAACAACCACATGATGCTCAGACAGCGCAACTTTTAATCTGCTTCCCTGTTGACAACCACATGATGCACAGACATCGCAACTTTAAAAACTGCTCCCTTGTTGACAACCATATGATGCACAGACACCGCAACTTTTAAACGGCTTCCTTGTTGACAAACACACGATGCATAGAAACCGCAACTTTTTGAACTGCTACCTTGTTGACAAACACATGATGCGTTGACACCGCAACTTTTAAGTTGCTTCTTTATTGACAAACACATGATGCATTGACACCGCAATTTTTAAACTGTTTCCTTGTTGAAAAACACATAATACATAGACACCAGAACTTTCAAACTGTTTCCTTAAAATGCTTTTCCTATAAAAGTAGAAGGTGGTTTCTTAAGCCAAATCTTACAAAGGAAACGGAGCAAATGTCTCATGTCACAGTTGCAGTCATTATAACCAATGCAAAGGGTGATATTTAGTTACAGCTAACATTTTCATTATATAACCGCCAAGATACATGTATATTACATATTGTACAGTTTATACAAACTTCATGAAGAATCGGTTTATCTCGTTCCATTCTTACCTGAACAGCTAAGCAGCACTCTTTGCATGTAGAGTTCTGTTGATCGGTTTCCTCCATTTCTGCCTTGAATACCACTGATTTGAGCAGGTACTTGATTCCAATAATACTAAAATAAAACCCATACAGCCATTTGATAACAAATACGCACAAAGCAAACATTATACAATATACATTCACTGTAGAGTCCTGATGTTTCCCTCGACTTCGTCTCGGGAAACGTCAGGATTCGAGGGAAAACAAAACTAACTAGTTTCCCGAGGGACCATACATTAAGTGCTTTGCTATATATTTAGACTTTAATAGTTATAGGGAAAAAACGTGCTGTTGTATTCGGCGCGCGGGCAACAACTGCGCAATTGTATCCCGGTCGGGACACATGACCAAGAATCAACCAATCACAGTGCTCGTTTTGTTGAGTGAAAGTCTAGGTATATAACAATGCTAATTATGTGATAAGAACAATAACTGCACCAGTTTCATATATCTCAGCCGGCAGATAAAGTACCTGAGAACAAAATCGGTAGATCTGAGGTTTAACTCCCTCTTCAACTCCCTGTATTTCTGTTAAAAATAGCATGCATACATGGGTTTCTTTGTTTAAATTTGATTCGTCTGTTTCGATGTGATTTTTGTTTTCATTTTTTTTCACGTTTAATATTCGGCTTAAGATGATTTTGATTCTAATCTTTCTTATTTTCCGTAGATATACATTTCATAATTGTCGCTGAAACATACTTGTACTTCTCAGCCAGTGTATATTCAAAATTCCAATTGCGTCTAATATCTTTACTTAAAGTTAATGTGTTTAATGACTGAAACAGCTGGAACGTACTTCACGAATCGTCGATAACTCTAATTTATTTCTTACCTAAACAGTTAAGCAGCTCTCTTTATATTTAAAGCCCTTTTGGTTTGTCCACTAGATCGCTGACATGAAATCCAACTTGAATATATTTGCAGTTTGATTCCAGCAAAATAATAACTACATCTTTATCACCTGCTGATCACGCACTCAGGAAGCAAACAAAATACAATGCTTAGTACGAGAAAACAATGACTGCACGAGATTTGACAGCAAAACACGTATATCGGAGGTTTGAATCCCCACGAGTGTCGACCAAAAGTTTTCATTTCCGCCTGTATTTTATACCGAAAATACACGGTATTATTTTTAATTCCTCCGTGAAAAGTCGACCCACATTTTTCTCAGCTCAGCTGGAAGAGCATTTTATACCAATATTGGAAAGTCTGAGGTTTGAATCCTCAGGTACATTTACCCAAAATGTTTCTTTCTAATAATAATTGATATTTAAACAGGGTGACGCCTTCAGTCACAAGACTGGTATCAACGGGGGCCCTGCTATAAGGGCATTTCGTAGCAAAGTTGAATGAAATGAGATTTGAATCCTCACAAAGGTCGACCCGAATTTGTTGTTCTGCCCAGCAAGTAAAGCTGATGGCGAAGTTTTAAGGTGTAAGGTTTTAATCCTAACAGACGTTGATCCAGATATGTTTTTTTTTATTCTGCTCAGCTAATAAAGTAATGGGCAGTTTTCTTGGAAAATACTTTGGATTAAGATATCATAGACAATTAGTTCTTGTGGTCCCTCTCAAGCTAAGCTCTGGAAGCTTCAGTCGCCATTATTGAGTTCTGCTGAGACCAATTTGTCTCACTGTTTAGTTAAGAAAGTATTCCCCTGACTTTGAATGCCAAATGTGCCGGAGGAAAGAGAAAGTACAATCCCTGCTTGAATACAGACACAGTCCTCTGGTGGTTACAGCCGACACCTGAAATGGGTCAAGACCTCCGGGTTTGAGACCTATGTATCGACTATTCTCGTTTCATCAAAAACAAAAAAAAACAAAAAGGAAAAAAATGATACGAGCTTACGCCGAGGTACCAGAGGGCGAGACCGAAGTATGGGCAATCTGCACTGCACCTCTCCTCGGGACGCGAAAATAAACAAGCACTGAGTGGAGTGCACGAAACTCTCCACCCAATTGGGATCGCCTTATTTGGGCTGACTGCTTGAGGTTCGAATCCTCAAAAGGGACTCAGATTAAAATATTTCTTTTTCACAATCCTATATATGGTACCATTTGATTTCTGCGCTCCTAATTGTCCCCTGGCAGTGAAATGTCTTTCCCTGGAACATGATCCTCCTGCTGGAAAAGATAAAACATATGAACAAATTACTAGGAATTTATAAGAGAGGGAAAATCTATTCACAGGAAATCACATCATGTAGCACATTAACTTGACATCAGTCTGAAGGGCCGATCACTTCGAAGCTTTAACCTCCCCCCTTCCTCCCAGGCAGCCCACGGACATTTCAACATCGTCTGTGTCGGGGGGTGGGGGATTTGAAACTGAAGTGTTACGTCTTTCCAGCGCAATACAAGTGTTATGTTTTTTAATCTAAAGCCGTTTTAGGTAAATAGCTCACTTTCGCGAGCAAATGGCTCAGAAGAAAAAGTCTATTCGGTCCAGTCTGGGTTTTAAGGCTTTGTCAATAAGTAGAATGTCATGATCGCTGACTTTGCCTTTTACAAAAATATTGACCATTAAATCCTGCACTTTGGTGGAGTATTTAAACACAATTTTTGCCCTAAGGGATAAACGATGCTTTATTTGTTCAGTAAAGTGCAACTAAGATTAATTCCATCATGAAAATGATTTGCAAATATTACTGTGCTAACTGAACAAGGGTTTTGACTTTTATTGTTTCAATTTTTCCATGATTTCTCGAGAAACGCTTTGTGTGTATTTACATTCCATTATTGCCTCTGACAAAGTTGCAGTCCTCCATCAGTTTATATAGAAAAATTTTGCAGGTTTCTAAGGCTAGCTTCTCCTTCAAAAAAAAAGGTACTTTGGAGTCTGTTTGGATTTCTTTTAGAGCATATTTCATCATTGAGTCCCAATCTTACTCTTGAATTTCATAACTTCCAAAATTCCCACCTAAAAATAAATAGCACATCTATGTCAGGAAGGAATAAAACCCCGGCCCTTCTCAAAGATGTTGTCGAATGGCCAGGAACATTTACCTTGGTCACTGGCTTTCCAAATTAGGAGTGTCCGCCTTTGTAATCACGCACAAGTTCAGCGACTCTGTTTCAATTAGAACTGGCTATGTCCTACCTCTGGTAACCTTGAACAAAATGGAAAAAGTATTAACTGTATAAATAAGAAATATCTTTTTACACATCAAAATCATGGATTTTCGTAAAATGTTGATAGCATTGGTAATAGAAAAGACACATAGAGAATAATGCATGGGCGCGCGGAATTCCTCTTCGAGTGTTTAACTCGATAACGTACGAGTGAGATGTCGAGTTGAACACGAGAAAAGAAATTCCATGTCTACAAGCAACAATGTATTATTCTGTTTATCACATAAACCCAATAGCCCTCTAATGACAAGAATAACCGACTTCATTAATGAATGAAAATAAATGAGTCGACAATCCCCAAATAACAATCGTAAAGTGCGTTGGCGCTAACTCTTAAGATGGAAAAATGCGCTGAATCACGATTATAAAAACAACAATGGTCCTAATTTTAATACAATTTTCAATATACAAAATTCTCAGTTATTGAATTGCACCTTACCGACAGAAGAAATCTTTTAGAATCAAATCGACCGGTGGCCAGTTTTCGACTTTCATTCTCAGCCGCGAGAAACGCCATCACCAGAGCCACTGAATACGTAACTTTCGGCTTTTCTTTTCTATATTTGTTTTCTTCCCCTTTTAGGAAGGTTTGAACCTCACTGTCTGTCAGTGATATGGATTTTTTAGCGTTCTAGCCGCCATAATCCGAGAAAGTTCCGACAAACTACCTTGTATTGAGAATCGTGAAGGCTTTGACGTTGATTCAGCAACCTGACCGAGTGGCGCGAAAAGCGAGTGACGTGTTAGCAGTTGATTGGTGATATCAAATACACGCTGTGACAGCTTTTCTCAACGCTGGAAATCTTTGTATAACTTACTACCAATCACGCCTGTGTGGCACATAGGGCAGCAACGAAATCCTTCCAACCCTGCCTATCTTTAGCCAGTTTTTCAATGGTGCTCCAGCTGTAATTGAGCCCCCTTAGTCTCTTCTCTACTGTCCTCCGCCAAGTTGTTTTCGGGCGCCCTCTGCTTCGTTTGCCTTAAGGTGTCCAGTGCATTGCAATTCTGGCTATGATGTTACTGGCCTTCCGCATCTCATGACCGATCCACCTCCATCTTCTCCTGTTGACAAGTGTACGAATATCCTCCTGCTTGGTTTACCTCAGTAGCTGGTCGTTTGATATTTTCTGAGGCCAGAAGATTCTCAGAATCTTCCTGAGGTTAGCTGTGTGGAAGGAGGCTAGTTTTGAGAGGTCCTGTTCTGTCATTCGCCAGCATTCCGAGCCGTAAAGGAGAGTTGACAATACGCAGCTCTGATAGATTCTAAGCTTCGTATTTGTGCTGTAGCTTGCTGACCTCCACCCTGATCTTAAGCTCATAAAAGCATTTCTTGCTTTGTTCAATCTGCTTTGTATATCTACACTAGTACCCCCATCTTGGCAGAGCACACTTCCGAGGTATGTGAACTTGTTGGTGTATGGAATGTCTTGTCCTCTTACCCTGATCTTTGTTTCGGAAGGGAAATTAACACACATGGCCTCCGTCTTCTTCAAGCTAATTCTCAAGCCGACCTGGTTGCTGAACATGCTGAGCCGGTCTGTCTTTTCCTGAAAGTGCTGTCGTGTGTGGGACAATAGGGCTGAATCATCTGCGAAGTCGAGGTCTTCGAGTATAGTAAAAGGGGTGCATCTTATACCTCTTCGCTGATCTTCCATTGTTCGACATGACACATCCCTGCCGTACATCGGTTTTAACTTCAAAACTTAGATCTCCCTGACCGATGCAACATGTGAAATTTGAGCAGAAGCATTTGATGATATTAATAATGCGTTGTGGAATGCCATATGCTCTTAGAATCTGCCAAAGACTGTCCCTGTGAATGCTGTCAAACGCTTTCTCATAGTCGATGAAATTTACATACAACTCCCTGTTCCACTCAGTACATTGCTCAAGTATGTTCCGCAGTGTGAAAATATGATCCGTACATCCACGCCCCTTGCGAAATCCAGAGTGCTCGTTCCGCAGGAGGTCGTCAACAGCTTGGGTGATGCGCTGTATAATGACCTTGCAAAAGATTTTACTCGGCACAGACAAAAGGGTAATTCCTCGCCAGTTGTTACAATCACTTAGAGAACCTTTCTTTGGTATCTTGATTATCACTCCTCTGCTCTAATCTGTCGGAATTTCTTCCTGCTCCCAGATCTTTGTAAATAAGGGGGTCAGCATGGTTGCAGCAAGCTCAGGGTCTGCTTTAAACAGCTCGGCATTTAGATTATCATGGCCAGGAGCTTTTCCATTCTTCAGGGAATTAATGGCTTGGATGATTTTCCTCCTAGTTGGAACGTCTGTGCTGATGTCAAGGTCGGTTGCGGCTTCCTGGATGTTTGGCACTACTGTTGGTGGTGGTGGTCTGTCTAAAAGCTCTCTAAAGTGCTTCGTCCAGCGCCGTTGCTGCTCTCCCTCTGATGTTAATAAGATACCGTTCTTGTCCTTTACAATCACGTTGGTTGTATGGCATTTACCTGTTATGATCATGATGACCTTATATACTGTTCCTTGCTCATTGCGTGCAGCTGCCTCCTCCGCCTGGGATGCAAGGTTCTCTATGTACTTCCGTTTATCTGCTCTTGTTCGGCGTTTCACCTCTTTGTTCGCTGCCCGATACATCTCTTGATGTCTTTCTTTAAGCCGTTGGGATTTCGCGTCCATAACTTTCTTCTTTAATCTCCGTCTACTTCCAATTGCTTTCCAGGTATCAGGTGACATCCATTCCTTAACAGCCTCGAATCTGTTGCGCACCTCCAGGATAAAAGATTTTCGCACATTTGGGTGTTTCAGTTGGCTCACATCGAAACGGCTGCGCCCCTTGGTTAGACGCCCTGCTCTCTTTAATTTCAGTTTAAGGCAGGCTGTTTCAAGATGATAGTCACTTCCAATGTCAGCTCCTCTCCTCACCTTGAAATCCCGAAGGGATCTCCGATAGAAATTGTCTTTCATATCATCTTCACTATCATTGGTCGGAGCGTAACATTGAATCAGGGTCAAGTTATTTTGCTTTCCTTTCAGCCTGGCCTTTATGAGGCGACTATTAATAGGTTTCCATTCCAACAGCGATCTATCTGCTCCTTTCTTCAGAATAACTGCCACGCCTTCACGGTGTAACTCATCATCCCGCCCAGAATACAATACCGTCTCGCCTGACACCGTCTTTAATCTCCCTGTCCCAATCCATCTGCTTTCACTTACGCCCAATACATGCAAGTTATACCGTCTCATTTCTGTTGTAACCTGTGCAAGCTTCCCAGTTTCGCACATGGTACGTAGATTTCAAAAACCAATCCTGATCTTGGTTTTTGCACTCATCATTTCCAACTTCATGCCAATAGTTTCCTTCTGGCTTTCACCACTGGTAGTCATACGGTTCGAAGACCTTGGAAGGTCTGCGTGCAGGATATTGGTTGTCTTCGTTGCTGTTTCTGTAACAAATTCTTTTTACAGGATAAGGTTGTTAGCCTTAAGCCTAACCCCCATGCCTGGAGGGCCGTGGGACTGTCTTTAGTCTGGACCCCACGCCTTGACCTTTCCGGCTTGGGAGGCCCTACCTGGGGTGTAAACACCCCCGTCGGCATAGCTCTTGGAGTCGCTGGGACGCACAAGCCACTCAGCCACGACGAGGCAACAGTCCCAGTGAGTGGTCTTTGTATAACACAAAGTTTATATGATAAAGTTTATACGATTAAGTTTATATGATGTTACATCATTCGTTTACATCTACTCTGTTTTTATATAAAATATAATATGTAATTTTGTTTAAAATTAGATATAGGTAACGTGATGTTTCTAATAACATCGAAATCTAGGAAACGTTGTTTGAGCACATTAATATGCATTCTGCGACAACAATTGAATCGTATAAAGTTGGAAACTTTCTGCCCATCTATGTCCCACACTTGTTTGCTATTCCTTCGTTGTGACATTTTATCACGCAGCAACTTTCTGATAACAAATTGTTTCAAACTTCAAACTAGCCCAATGCTGTTGGAAGTTGTGAACTTTTGGTGAGGTTTGAATTTGAAGCGTGATCAGTTCGCAAGAGTTTTATCATAAAAGTTTTGACAAAACTCGTCCAAGTCTCGCATCTTGGCTGTTAAAAGAACTGCAAGATGTTTTTAGCTATCGTCCACCAGGAATGATAAAGACAGTCATCAAATGTAATGGTGATATGAAGGATATCTAATGAATCCGTCCTTTTTCAGCGTCATAAAGTAAACAGTCACCGTTAAAAAATTCAAAAATTACCATTTTGGATGAGGTGCGCATGACAGTAAAAAAAACTTAGTGGAATTCAAGTAGTTTTACGTTCAAAGGCGCAAAATATTCGCACGCACTAATGATCGCTAATTATTTCAAATTCTACCTCTGCAACACCTTTTTGTTCCCTTTTCGCATTTGCATAGCGGTAAAAAATTTCTCCTCCTCTTTGACCCGAGTGACATGTTTTTTTTTCTTTTTAGCAAAGACGGCTTCATTTGAATGATGCCTAGGGTCTAAGAAAGTCAATCGCTTAATGCAAGCTGGGGCGTGGAGGGGGGTGGGGTGCGGTTGTAATTTAATACATGATTTTAAGTTTCCGTTTCAGTTTATAGAACAGTGGACGCAAAAAATTATGCGTTCTGGCCGTGTCTTATATGTATCAGCACTCCAAGGCCCCAATCGCAAGCTACGTGTACTAACTTAGTAGACTTCTGAAACATTTCATGGTCCTCTCATTTTAAACCAAAACATCTGTCTTAACCCAGACACCATTTTTTAGGTTACGTCGAGTGTATCGATACCAGCTATCTTGCAATTGATTTCCTCAGATTTACTTAACGACAGGCAGTTAGAGAATACATAAGAGAGCCTTATTGAAGGTTCAGGTAGATTTAATCACGACAGAGCCAAAATCCTCCAACTCCTCCCTCCCCCCTCCCCCCTCCCCCCTCTTCTCCCGCAGGCGACAAACTGAGCTTCACCTTGTAAAACATCTGGCCTCGAATGTGCGAAGGTTGTAAAACGCTATCCATAGGATAAATCTCTATCCGGTGGATAAAGCTATTCGTTTTGCTATCACTTATCCGCCGGAAAGCAATTTATCCGTTGGATAACGTTATCCGCCCTTCATACAACTGGACCCTGAAGACCCTCAAAATTAGTAAAAATATTGATACTATAGTAATTTGGCAAAGATGACTTCTTGATAAATGATAAGCCTTGTAATGAATGACTTAAATGAGGAGTTTAAACCAGATCTGACTACTCCACCGACGAACAAAGAGAACAATCAATACAACTGACCAATCACATTGCCTTACTCATTTCTAATTTATGATTCGTTTGAAAGGTTATCTGCTAGGTAAACTCTTCAATGCTGTTTCTGCGCATTCCCACGCAGCATTTTTGTCGAGAAATGGGAAACGTGTTTCGAATAAGTGAGAAATTTTAGCTTATATAGGAGATAAACAGATTTCATGGTGACTTAGTGCTTTCTATTGTAACACTGAAGTTGACTTGGCGATTGATCGTTCTTTTCAAGTGCGTAGCAACCTTCGTTAGCAACTGAACAGCTCGATTGACAACACTTGAGGATTTCATAAAATCTGAACCAGGAATGAGATCATAGGTACCTTGATCCAGCGAAATGTCTTTTTATCTGGCTTTCAAGGTATTTTGTCGTTGGATTACACCCTTATAAAAATACAATTTTGAGCTTTCGGACGAGCCCCGTTGTGTCTTCGAGTTGAGTGGTCCAGCTCGGCTTATGTAAACATGGATGAATTTGATGAAAATGGTTGGGCTCATGTACATCACGCAGCTTGCAATGGCTATTACAAGAGTGTTAGTCGTTTCATAAAATCCAGAGAGGACCAATTAGAGCTTGAGACTCAAGATGGACAACAGCTGACTCCATTTCTACTAGCGTGTATGAACGGCCATGTTGACACCGTACAACTTCTGGCGGAAGAGTTGGGTGCTAATCTCAAGGCTAAAGATCGAAAACTGTTTGGCGCTGTGGAGCTTGCAGCATTGAAGGATCACATTGGCGTTTTGGAGTATCTTTTAAAGTTGGACAGTCCAGATCTCGAAGTGTGGAAAAATCTTATTCGTGGTCTGTCGGTAAGTGATCTGGAGACATCGTGCGCTAAAGCACTAGTGGAACTTACGAGTGAGGGAAACTCTGATCATTTAGAATCGTTTTTAAATGCCGGAGGAGTCCAAGCTCTCTTAGGATTATTGAAAAATTCATTATCCAGCGTAGAGTCAAATATATTTGCTCTTTCTGTGTTGCTGAATCTTGTTAAGGACGAAAGAGGTAAGGAACAACTTTCTAAAAGCAAAGCTGTTCCTCCAATTATTTTACAACTTACCGACACCCCACGAGATGTTTATCTTCCTGCTACAAGGCTGCTTGAGGCCTTGGCATATAATGATGACAACAAAGAGGCTACAGTTAACAATGGTGGAATAGAATCATTGGTGAGGTTACTCCAGCACACCGAGGACGAAGAGGTGGTGGAATCAGCCCTAAGTACATTAAGAGTGTTATCTATCTCAAATTCTGAGGTACAAGCAACTGTGGGGAGTAATAATGAAATATGGAACTCACTGGTCAGCTTGCTAACAACAGTGAAAAACAAACATGTGCTAGCTGCTGTGGCGAAAACAGTGGGTGCTATTGTCAAGGGAAACATGGCTAATCAAAATGCATTTGTGGCTAAAAATGGAGTTCAGCCATTGATGGAATTGATGCGATTGCGATCAAGAGAATGTCAATTTGCTTCAGTTGAAGGAATTCATGCACTAGCAGAAGGTAATGAGGGCAATCAGAGAATTGTAACAGAACATGGATGCGTTATGATGCTGATGCGACTGTTGAAGCGATCCAGAGCAGCTGATTTAAGGACCCTCACGGCAGGAGCACTCTGGGCAATTGCTGGGGAAAAGAATGCACAGAGACGGTCCATTGCAGCAGAAATTGGGATTAACCTCCTCACTGAATTTCTATCTGAGAATTTACCTCAGAGCTTACACTTCATTGGCTCAGAAGCTCTTGGTGTTCTTGCAGAGGGAGTCAGAAACAAAAGGGATGAAATTGCCCAAGCAAATGGTGTGATGCCATTGGTTCGTCTTTTGGGGAAATCCAACACACCAGCATACATTATCCTAAGTGTACTACAGACATTACGTGCACTGTGTCTCTGCCTTAGCTTCAGACCTCATATCCAAAATCAAGATGCTGTTACCAGAGAAGGGGGCCTGAAATTTCTGATCAGATACATGGTGCAAGCAAGACAGGACATTATCAAAGCAGAAGCTGCCTATACTCTTGGCTGTGTTTGTTTGAGAAACTCTACCAACATGAAAGCAACACTGGATCATAAAGACTTCAGCTTTGTTCATATTTTGCGACAGCTTTATGATGAAGATGAAGAGGTGCACCTTCTTGCTGGAGCTGCACTCTCTGTTTTTGCTTACAATAATGTGACCAACCAAAGAAATATTGCAGTGTCTGGGGGAGTAAGGTACCACAGCTTTGTCCCATTCTTGGAGCAGAAAAATGAAAGGTTAGCTACCTATACAGCATTTCAAGTGGTGGTTTTATCCCGGATCATTCCAGATGAGGACCAATCTTTGACCTCAGCAACTGGAATTAAAATGTTGGTGTCACTTCTTGACTCAACTACAGAAGACATCCAATGTGCTGCTGCAAATTTTATTGGAGGACTTGCTCATTCAAGAGCAGGAATTCCAGGTGCCATTATCTCCATAGGAACTATCCCCATACTGGGCAAACTGTTGACATCACAGTATGAAACTGTGCAGGCAGCAGCTGCAGTTGCCCTGGGTTACTTGAGCTATGACAGTATTGGGGAAAGACAGCTTCTAAGTTTGTGCCGGCATGATCCTTTTCTTTATGAAGTGATTCAGTTTCATGCAGGAAAAGTGAAACTGTCTCGACAATTTGTTGAGAGATGGCAACACTGCAAGAGAATTGGTCTTCCCCCCATAATGTGAGTGAAACTATTTTTTGAGTGTACCACTGATCTATGTAGTTTGTGTACATGTCCTATGTGATTGTTTCATATAGAAATTGCAGTGAAGCAGGGCTGTTCTTGTGCTCCAGTCATGAACCCAAGTCTCACAGACTTCTAACTTTTACTTTTAAGCAACCTGTTTGATTACTTGTACACCCTAATTTGTATTAAAGCTTTCTTAAACAAGGAACCCCCAAAGTTTTTAAGCAAGAGTCTTCAGGCACCCAGTGATTCTTAATAGAGCACAGCTTTGTAACTGTTGAACATGCATGTTTTTTAAATTACTCTCAACTGGTTATTTTCATTTATTTCCAAATCAAAACTTCAAACTGGCAGGGAATTCTTCTTATTGGTCAATTTTTCACAGAATTTTTGAAATGTTAACCTTACAGCTTTTCCTTTGCTAAGGTAGCTTAAGTTTTATTCTGAAACAGTTATTGCAGCCAAGCCCAGCAGAATTAAATGTTTCTAAGAAATTATAATGAGACAATAACAGTGTACATAAACGCAATTCATCTCGTCTTTTTAATGTAAACTTTTTCATCCAATGTCTGTCATTTTTGTTGGTAAGAAATGAGCAAATTCACATATTTGTATCAGAAATATGTGTAGTTTAAGTGATTCACATCGAGAGATACAATTACAATGATATTTAGAAAATTATTATTTGGCTGATGAATGTTTTATTTCTTTTTTCTTTCAGGAAAAAGCCTGATCCATTTCTGTCTGTGGGTCAGAAGATGGTAACAGCTCATTTTGCACTGGATGCTGAGCAAACATTTACAGTTGCCAGCACTAATGATTCACCAGTGGTTGCCTCAGATGGATTGCCGGAACGGAAATTATCTGCCACAACCAGTATGAGAACTGGTACAATTTTGAGACTTCCAATAGCATAAAAACTGGTTATATTGATAGTAGGATGAAAAAAAACTGTGCTTGAAATGTGGTCAAATAGTTTTCTGTAAGTTAAGAATATATTCAATGCTGAAAGCCTTCTATAACTACCTCTTGTATCAATTCAAAAAATTATATTATCTTAGGACATTAAGATATTCACTATAGTACTGGGATTCCATAGAAATTAGCATAAACTTCAAAGGATTTTGTGAAACCGTGGTGCTGCATCAAATGAGTTGATAGCGTAAATTGGCCTCCATAAAGAATTTTAAAGCTGATGTTTCAAGAGTTATCTCTTTGCCATTTGCTCTGAGGAAGGGCTAACACTCCAAACATCAGCTTTGAAACTCTTTACAGCAGCCAACTTACGTTATCAACTAAGTTGATAATACTAAATTAACCTGTTAACCATAGCTACAATCAGGAAGTGCATTGTTGTTCTGAAAGTCATATTGTGTCATGTAAGCTGCAGGATATGATATGAATGCAAACCCAAGGGAAGTGCTGTATTTGAGCTTCTGATTCTTTTTCCAGTTTCTTATATATCCCAAGTGCTTCTAAACAGTTGACATTAATCCACAGCCCTCTGAGTTGTGCATACTTGCACAGTTAATTTAGAGACCATAGATGATTTCTCAAGCTTTTAAGTCAAACAGATTAGCTGATATTGTAATTTTATGATGTTGTGGTACTTTTGTTAATAACTAACTTCTTTGGACCAATGCCAGTAGGCCAATTTCTGCAGGATCTCTCCATGTTGAACATTATCGTGCATTAATTAAGAACAATTTGATGTCCTCTTTGTTATTCATCTTCATTTATTCAGTATCATTAGAGAGTGTGTTGTGTTTGTAATGATTCCAGAGAAAGAAAAAAAATTTTAGACAATGAGGTTTTCAGTGAATTTTCATTCTTAAGCTTTGTTTAAGTGCTGCATTTTTTGTGTGAACAACGGTTCCTCATACTTATTTGACTATGAAGATATTTTAAATGGTTTAACAATTTACAGAACTTTGATCATAGTCTTTAATACAACTTATTTATTCTGATATCTTGTACTTGTATTATATATTTAAATCTGATTAACTATGGCTAAATAGCCTTTTCAAACATAAAACATTCTTTGTACATACATGAGCATGTAAATGTGGTTCATACATTTTGTAAACTGAGATTGTTACATGTACAGTGTATGTAAGGATTTAAAAGTTCTTAATTTATAACTCTCATACCATTGAGTTAGTAGTACAAGTATTAATGAGCTTTTTCAACAATTTCATAAAGTGTTATGTACAACGATAACAGTATGTCTTATAATAAAAAGAGACGTTAGATATACAGCCTGTGACTAACAATCACACCTCAATGTACTTCCATCTGGTCTAGAACTTTAATTTTCCAAGAAATACTCCTCCCTATTCCCTATAGTCAACAAAGGTAAAGTGGTTGGTTTATTATCTTTTAATCAGACTAGGTAGATTGCTTGCTGTACAAAATTGACTTAGAATTAAAACCCAGCTGTAGTTTCCATTTTAAACATAATAGGTTTTTGTATTTTATTCATTAAATTTGGGGGACAGTACAGGGAAAATATAACAATATGCACATTGACCCTCAGTTAGCTGTTAATTTAATCCCCCCCTCCAATTCTGCCCACCATGATAAGCCCCTGTCTAGGGGTGGGTGAAATCTTTCCTTTTCTTTGGGTGAAAAGACTAGACCAAACAACAGCTGTATCCTACATATAGGATGTTTGGGATAACCTGTCTTGTGCCACTGTTTATTAAATCAAGCCACAGCATTACTAGCAGCATAGTGAACCTCTGCTTTCACTGAATGTTTTAAAATTTGAAGTAAATGGAGAGTGAGGAACTTCTGTTTGGGTGTGCCAACATCATGAAAGTCTAGTGTTCCCACAGTACTATAATACTTTTCAAATCAGATGGAGTTCACACATTTAAGCTGATTGTCAGGCAAATACATGTAGATTGTATTTTTAGCTGCCACCCTTCGCAGCAAACTGTGAAATGCTGACTAACTGCCTAGATTATCCTTCAGTGCAATTTTTGCAGCCATATACAGTTTTTTCCCATTACAAATATTATAAGCCACCTCAGTGACGCACTGTGAGGCACTGATTTACAACTTCCAACAAATGAGTGTTTTCCAAAGCTGCAGCAACTCGTTCTTTATCAGCCAGCTGCTTGTTTACTGAAGAAGAAACAAAGGAACGAGGGAATGCATGGTAACAACACAAACATCAAAATAGAGAACCACGATTCCCACTTGGTTGAGGGGAATGTTGCTAAAATGTTGTTATAGAAAAACAGCAAAAAAAGGAAGAGAGAAAAGCTAAATAGGAATTAATAAGCAAATAAATCCCCTTCACATGATCTAAATCTGTTGTTTCAATTTCCACCTGCCAGAGATGGTTAACACATTAAAGTAAATTTTAACCAATTTATGATTTTTTCCTTTCCTTTTTACCTATTTTTGAATCAGTGGAAACATCATTAATAGAAGGTTAATCCTGGCATGGGAGAAAAAGACTTTCTTAATCAGTTTGTATGTCATTAGTTTTTTCCTGTTTCATTTCTGTCTTTTTCTTTGACATTGCTAGTGTAACAAGGTATGCAAAGTTTTAAGGGGGTAAGTTTCCAAAAAAAATGTGGTGCTGCATTTGTGGGAGAGTATTGCTCTGACGAAGGGCTAACACTTGAAATGTCAGCTTTTTTACCCTTTATGGTGGCCAGTTTACATTTTCAACCCAGTTGTTAACACTAAATTACATGCTATGCAAAGTTTTACTGGGGTTCAATTGGGGATAAGCACAGGTGGTCATTACATCTGTCTGTTACCTCTTAAGTTTACACCCTAACATCAGTATGTACATTCTCTACATTTTCTAACTG
This sequence comes from Pocillopora verrucosa, assembly GCF_036669915.1. Taxonomy (NCBI): domain Eukaryota; kingdom Metazoa; phylum Cnidaria; class Anthozoa; order Scleractinia; family Pocilloporidae; genus Pocillopora; species Pocillopora verrucosa. Next base: position 30,490,434 of record NC_089314.1, on the reverse strand, counting down.
GTGCTTACAAGGAGAATTTGTTTAACAGTCAACAGCTTTTTCAGTTGATGACCATTTCCTTTATTTTCATGACCATAATGTGAGATTCAAGGGTGATATTGTAAGGAGAAATAAGATGCTAGTCACTATCAGAGGTCAGATGGTTGACCCATTAAAACCTAACATCAGTATGCATATTCTCCATACTGTTCTCTATACATTTTCTTACGTGCTGCCAAGGAGAATTTGTTTAACAATTAAAGCTTCTTTAGTTGGTGATCATTTCTTCTATTCTCCTGACCTTAGTGTTAGATTCAAGGGGAATCTTACAGAGAGAAATTGGATGCTAGTCATTCCTAGGTGTTAAATGGCTTAAAGGAGTTTACACTGAATAAACATAGAAAAAAAAACCATTACCTGCATCTTCTGAAGCATGGGCACCAGGGGTTATGCTGATATCAACCTGGAAAATAATAAGTTCAAAAATATTACTACTAAATTAAAAGTAAATGACCATGACTCTTGAATGCTACCTGTCTAAAGAAGTACTCATCAGTGCTTGGTGAGTAAGAGAACTTTTACATGAGAAATGTTTAAATCAAATATCACGAATACCATAAAAGAAATAGGTAGCAGGGTACAGCGTCATTGGATTTATTCCTGAAATTGACATACTTTCTTAAAAAAATTTGTTTTGTCTTTTCTCTTAATTTCCTAAAAAATCATCAAGAACAAGTTTCAATATCAAGGTAAATGCAGAATAAGCTTGGTTACCAGGGGTTGAGTACAAATTTAGTGCTGTAGAGCAAACATTCCTTTTCAGAGATATATAATTTCTCTATTGATGTCACCAGTAAGTTCCTCACAGGGAGCTTTTGATTACAGAATACAATCAGGTTGAGATCACAGGGATTTAAGCACAAACAGGAGAAATCTGTGTTTACAATATGGATTAAATTAGCACAGAGTGAGATCTAATAAATAAAGTATATTGTACCTTGAATCTTTCAGGCAGTGATCTTAAAAGCTGGACTCGTATTGCCAAACCAATCAGGGTTGCCATACTACAGTGAGGAATTGTTGGAGTGAACTGAACTTTCACATAATTATTTGCATCATCCACCTCTACTAAAGACTGTTCCACAACATTCAGCTGCTCCAGAGTAAGAGGATGTTCAGGATCATTGATAGAACGAATCAGATGTTCCTTCAGTAAAGGTAAATAGGAATTTATCATTGTGGCCAGATCACTTAAATTTTTTGCCAGGTCACATCCAAGTCAACCTATTCACACCTTGTTTGGCACTTCTGTCATGCTAGTGACAGAAGAAAATTAGAGCATATACAAAAAAGGGCACTCAGAGCTATTTACTGCAACAGATCATCAAGTTATGATAAATTACTGAATACAGCTAATCTATGCACCCTGTGTAACAGATGGTTACAGGATATAGCTGTTCTTATGTACGAGACAAAAAACAACATTTCCCTAAAATATATTGCAGACCTTTTCCAAATGGCAAACACCAAATTTTCACTGAGAAACAAAGAGTTTGCCATGCCTAGATTCAATACAACTACACATGGAAAGTATTCCATCAGATACATTGGCCCAAAGGTGTGGAGTCTAATACCTCAAAATATAAGAGACCTTCCTGCACTATTTGTATTTAGGCAGCGTATTAGAAAGCTTGATTTAAATCCTTACTGACCGATGCTCAATGTTCTGATTGTATTTTATGTCGTACTTAATAGACACTTTAGTATTTCATTAAGTCTATGAACATGTAAATAATGTCATCCACTGCATACTCGTTTTATCAATTGTAAACAGTGTTATCAATTTTAATTAAAAAGGTATAATAACTGTTTATTTTAATTTCAATTTATTTATGGTGTCCCCATTTAGTGATTCTTTACTGCTATTTCAGTTTGACACTTAAATAAAGGTATTCATTCATTCCTTCATTCATTCAAGTCCACAGTTTTAGACAAATACAAGTTCTAGTTAGCACAGGGGGTCATCTTACTTTCTCTTTCCGACAATTTGCTTGTAGTTGGCATTTAACTTCTGTGGTTTTCTAGCACTTAGCATCATTTTATGTCGACTGTCAGTAACTGATTCATTGTTGCATGTCTACGATAAATTGTTTTATAACAAGAACTGAACATTAACTATTAATTTTGAGAGAGAGTGTCTCCACAGCTGTTCGGTCACGAACCAAAAAGAGACTAGCTGGCTTGTGAAAATTTTTGGACTAAAAAACAAACTCTTGATTGACCAAAAATCCTTGACGTACATGTATAACAATCAAATGGCACTGTCACTTTTAAGCGTGACAGTTCAGGCGATAGAACGAAAGCATTTAAATAACGGATCAAATTATGAGAGAAACCCGTTGTTAAAGGATATCAAATACTTCTCGTTCATCGATCTTGTCCACAACATCCTCATTTTCTTCGTCAGGGAGAATTTCCCGCTCTGTTTTCTGCAGGAAAATAGTCGGGTTTGCGTTTTCTAAAGTTGTCGCCATTTTGAATACCGCTTCCCATTGAATGATGGGACTGTTCTTGCACTAATAACGCCTGTTTGGGTTTAGCTCATCCACAGGACTAGCTATGCCAGACAAACGTATTTATATTTATGGAGCAAATGAGATCTCTCTGATTGACCTTCGCGAGGTAAAGTTGTGAAATTTGTACTTCTTATCTAGCCTGCGAACGAGCCCTTATTACGAGTACTACAGACCGCGCGTTTCTCCGCCCGCGGGAATTTCGAATTTGTGGTGAAGTCTGGGGAGAGATTTGTCGGGATCTAGCACATCAGTAATAGCTGTGGTTCCCTTGCAAACTCGCTTTGCTCAAAGCATCATACTTTCATGATGGCGAAAAACGCTCTTGCCGAACACTCATAACGAAGACCTGCGTGCGGGCTGTGTATTATGTGGAGATCACTTTCTTATCGAATTGTATGCAACCGTAGAGAGAACATGGCAGGAAATCTTACAGTATGTTTAATTCAAGTAAGATGTTTTATGTGGTGGTAATACGTTTTACAAAAATCTCTGAGAAAATCAGGTTGATACATGCTTAGATCCAAATCTATGTCACCATGTTTGAGCTTAGGAAATTACCTTACATCAGTAACACAGTTAAAAAAAATTAGCCCTAGACGGCTGGCTTATTTATTAGACTCAAGTGAAACAGTGTTGGATTTTTTATACTGAGATAAGACTCTTCTAGTACTCCAGCGATGTACCTTTATGATCCTGTACGGTAAAAATTTCTTTTTCAAAGTTGGTGCATTTACACTTCCATACTTGCATTAAATTTTATATATTTTGTTTTAATCTCAGTCAAGTTATGTGTGAATGACACAACTACAGCTATAAGTATTTTTCATAAAAAGCTCAGACCAATTTTTTTTAAAATTAATTTGTTATGGCAAGCATATTGTTAATCTTTCACTCTACTCAATTACTTTTTTTTCTCGTTTTCCATCTGCCTTCTCTCGCATTATCTCTCTCTCCCTCTCTCTCTCTCTCGTACTTCTTCTTTCATTTCCTTCTTTGAAAACAGCAAAATATGACTGAGTCAGTCAGATAGTAGGGTGAATGGAAAATAAACAAAATGGCCGTATCTCTTTGTTATTTGAAATCGAAATAATTATACCACACTGCATTATTTATTTATCAGCAATATTCCCTTTTGAGCTAGGCGGACATGTTTGGCACTGTGGAGTCGGCGGAGGTGGGTATGGTATTTTTGACAGAGGACTCTCAGGTCTCTTCGCATCATTCTCATGCCCCTTGTAATCACCATCGATAGGCTGGTTGTCCTGTGGAGCTGAAGGAATCTTGTGTAACAGAGGTAGCCTTATAGGATATTTGCGTGATTGGAGAGCTTTAGTAATCTTTGGTTGCTCACAGACTTCCCACTGGTACAAAACAATTTTGGGAAAAAAGAGATCTTCAGTCACCGCACTTGATTTTCTAAAATAGTTAGGTGTTCCGGGTCGACTTTCCGGAAATTTGCACGAAACTAAAACCCTTGCTGGTGGACCTTTACGGGCCAAATGTTGTCTTTGCTGGTCGAAGAGATCGACGTTTTTCAAACCACTTGCTTGGGTTTCTCTTCTCTTTCTTGTTTTTCTCTCTGGTGTGTTAGGCTCTTTCTTCTTTACTTCGGCGCTTTGCGGTTTCTTCTTCGAATGGACGCTTAAGAGCCTTTCTCCATCAGTCTCGGGTATTCTTTCCAGAGACGAGTGGAAGGCGTACCGAGAGAGGTCGATGTTCGCTGTCGCTAAGTTAGCAGTTGTACATGCAGGTTCATAGATGAGATAGTCTGCACAATTGATGACTGGCTCCCTTTTGAATTTATCACCAGTGTTTTCGCGTGGAGAGAGAGCAATGTTTGCCACGTTTAAAAAACCGGTTGGGTCGGGTGAACTAATCGTTCTTTCAAGTGGAGGGACGGCGGTGGATTTTTTCTGTAACTTGGGAAGATTCACGCCGTTGCACGAACTGTTGTACCTCTTCTCGGTCTTTTGCCCTGATCTCTCTCTTTTGCATTCGTTGACGCCCTTGTTACCACAGAAAAGGGGAAGACGATCAGAGACCCTGTTGTTGTTCTCAGGAATTGAATCAAGTATGTCGATGACCTGTGATGACTTTTTGTAATCATTTATTTTATCCCCAAACGAGGGCAAAATGCTTCTCTCACGCATTCTCAAGGTGTTTATAAACAAATCACGAAGTGAACAAGGATTTTTTGTAATGAGTTGAACTGCCTCTTCAACTTTCGCTTCTTTCCAAGTGTTCCGTAAGAATGTCTTTCTTTTGCGAAATCGTCTGGCTGTTATTATCTGTTTGAAACTCAGATAATATTGCTATTTTATCACTCTTCCTTCTTTGCTTTTATTTTTGATCTGCGAAGTAAACAAAAATGTCTCCGGTTCAACATGGAATTCAATTCCCGTGAGAAAATGCAACTGAGATGGGTAACATCGTTGACTCAAACTCTGAATTAAATTGGGTATCTGGTTGCTGTAACTTGTTTTGTATAGAAGGTTTGTAGATAGCTTGTGGTGAAACATGATTCCTCATTTGTATGCCAATAATTTACATTTCTAACATCTAAAACTTACATTAATATCCAAAAAAACGGAGAAATTTACCACCAGTGGATAGTAGAAATACGTCGAAGTGTGAGAGGTTTGCGTCGAGTTTAAAGCACTCTCAGCTCTAGCTCTAGCTCTTGCTCTTGTTGTGTACAATGTTGTGTTGTTGTGATTCACCTTAAGTTTATCCGCAAAATTAGGCCCACCACTGAGAAGTTGACTTGTTTCATAAACATTTTAGAGCAGGTGATATTTTGATCTGTTTATTAAATCTCAAGTATTCTTGGTCAAGTGTATTTGTAAGTTCTGAGTTCGTTTTTTGTTCAATTAGCATATGTACACATTTTTATGTGTCATTCACATTGAATAATTTGTCTATACTGCTAAGGTAAAAAGTAAGGGTGACATAAACAAGACCTCACATTGATACAAATAGTAAATAAAGAATCTCACAAAAAGGTAGCTCTATTTACTGTCCTGCTCTTAAAAGTCGAAAGATTGTTTTTTTTTTGTTCGTAATACAATTAGACAAATAAGATAAATCGGAAGTGTACAGAACGATAACATTCTAAGACATCAATTGCTGCATCTCCATCTCGCTTACCTTAATGTCTTGACGAACTTGTTATTTTCGATGCTTTAAGCAAACACCAAGTTTCTTTAAACCGTGCTTTTGTCTTCAAGCTGTTTTCAAATATGTCAATAACCCCAGCAGCAAACAGCGCAGTAAGCGCAGTGAGACGCCAAGTTTCAACACTTAACAATTAGACTGTTTACGTATCTATGTCTTTTTTCTCTTTTCGGTATCTCTAAATAAAAAATGTATTCTTGACATGATCATGAAAACACATCAATCAAAAACGCCAAAATAAACTGCAAACAATAATGTTCGACGCCTTCATTTTTTTTAGAGGAATGAAATATTTTGAAGGGCATTTTGAAGATGGAATTACTCAGAAATTCCCATCCAGAGTGAAATTCATTCGGTGTTTATCGACAGATATGAGCTAATGACTTTTGTTTCCTCCTTTTATTCTAACCTTTTGATGAAGAATTTAAAAAATGGGCTATCTTAAAGGTAGCTCTAAACGTTTGTGCGCAAAAACGGGTTAATTCCTGCGAGCTTGAGAAACAAAGACTTTTAATCATGTCGCCAGAAAAGGTGAAAGAAATAATTAGCTTTCATAGATTCATCACCTGCATGGCTATCGACACTGGTTTTGTTATTGTTTACTTCAGTTTTTTCCCATTGTTGTTTCGTTCCTCTACATCTTTCCCCATGCTATGCAGTCAGAAATGATCGGAACATATTTCAGCCATAAAAAAACAGAGACCTCTTTACTTTACTTAAACTTGAAAACGAACTTCATGAAGCTACGTTTCGTCATTCGTCAGGAAATTGTCGTAAAGAAAAATCAGAAAATCAGTTGAAGGAGAAGAAACTTTCGCTTGAGAGTGTTTCGGTTTCTAGAACTCTCGCCGAGTCACTTAATTGATTACTGTGGCGAGTAAAAACTGACTGAATTAGCGTCTCAAAAATGCGCTGTTTTCGATGGCGCAGTAAACAGCTCAATGATTCGAGATGTTTCGATGCCTGATTGGAAAACTGGGTCGACTTTATGGAGTACAGGTGTGCTAATTAGTTAACCTCTCGAGAAAAACAAATTTAAAATTTAAAATAAAATGGCGAAGTTTCCTCTTCTCATTCTTCTGGTGTTTTCTTGTTCGATCGATGTCGCATAGTAAGAAAGAAGACGATCCGAAAAAAATAAAATCACCGCCAAGGCTCTAGTTCAGCGCACGCGGAGGCTTCAAGAACTGGTCAAAAACATGCGAAAACACAGTGTGAGAAGCAAAACACCTTTAACATGCTTCTTCGATGTTTTTCACATGTCTCTCTCATGACAAATTTCATGTACATATGAGTGAAATATCCATGTGAAAGAATTACAAAAACCGTATGAAGACCGCGCCTAAACTTTACCTTTACGAGAACCCGAGTACGCGCAGATATAAGTTTGGTTTCTACAGATGTTTCGCAAGAGGCATCACTCGTGTTATAAAGCCAGTTTCCCAGGCCTCACATCCAAAACCGATGCGTTATGGCTTCGGTTTTAAAGAACATGTGCTTTATCCATTCATTTTTCCGTAATTTTAATGGGCCTGGTGCGTCTTTTTCCTTTTTTCCTGGATCGCTCGTAAAGAAATTCGAGGCTTTTAGAGATTTCAGTTGTGTACACGCATACGTTTTTCATGTAAGTCATGAATAATGGAATAGATTTTCAAGTTAGCAATTGTATTGACAAATGTGCGCCACAGAGGGATAAGGACGGAAAGGGAGGGGAACGTAGGGGGAGGCGGGGAAGAAGAGCGTCTAACTATCTCCGACTCTGGAAGAGAAGTTATCTCCGCAGGTGAGCTGTAATTGAAGGAATTGCAGAAAAGAAGCCTGAAAAAATTCAGGCTTCGATGGGATTCGAACCTTCACCTCCAGAAACTAGTTGGGCGCCATTAGCGATTGAGCTACGAACTATATTCTTTATTGAAATATTACAAACAATAGTTTATTTCCAACCTGAGTTTGAACTTCTGCCTTCTGTCTTTAGTATTCTCCAATTTTATGGCCAATGTCCAATACTTTATATAAACATCACTCCATTATACAAACTGTTTGTATAGTGCGGCGCACTTCAACTGAGTAAGTTGTTAGTTGATTTGAGAATACCAATAAATAATCGCGTGCTCTCTAAGACTAAAATGGTCTTAATAACGTGGGTACCCAAGATGTATCATGGCTCATCCTTTTTCACATTAACTTTTGAACTGTTCATATCGTCACGCTGTAAAGTAATTCTCATTTCAGTTTTCTTAGCTATAATGACTATTTCTGTGGATCTGTAAGAACTATTTCGTATTCTCAAGATCTGATTAGAATTTTTCCTTTTTTGTTGAAAATGATTTTTGTGTCATATCGGGATAACTCCCTGAAGTTGATGAGTTTCTCAGCGTTTTCTCAACATTCACTTGCTTTGGGTATAATTTCTGATTCTGAAAGGATTAGATCTACGCTTTCCGCCTCTGAGAGTTACAATGCTGGTGAAGTGAAGTCAGTTACAAAAGTCGCCATGTAGAGGGTTAACAAAAAAGAAGCACGTTCAAGTATTTTGGCCGTCATGAAGTGTCCTCCTCATCGTCCGAGTTAGACATTGAAGGCGGAGGGACTGGTGACCCGTAATCATAAGAAGTCAATTCATTAAGGTGTACTTGAAGTTCAAAGGGAGATATCATTCCGTTTCGAGCTCGTTGGTTTCTTTTAGGGCTCGCGCTATGAGTCTTATCGACTTTTCTGAGTGATTGCGAGGGAGTTTGCCGAATATCTAGCTGAGGAAGACGTCCATCGTTTTTAATTTGTCGAATGCCCTCGCGAGGCAGTGCACTCTTGGCGCGTTCATACGTGGCCCTCGTATCCGAGTTTGAGCCGCCCGCAGCTCTGCATGAAGAACAGAGAGGATTCTTCGGGTTAAACGAGTTGTTCTGCGCATGTTCACATCCAAGCCATGCTCGATTAACATTATTTAGTTTCCTTCCCGTCACAACAACGCTATCGCTGACCGATGAAATTGGGCGAGTGTGGGCTCTCTCAGTTCTTGAGCCTGCAAACTCGGGCAGTGACCTCGTGTTAAACCGGCTTGGCCTGTCTAAACTGTCTCTATCCCCCGTTGTCTTGACAACCTTTGAAACGGGTGCCAAAATTACAGGACCCTTTACGCTTAAAGCAATTTCTCCCTTCGTGGGTCGGGCATAAGCTGCTATTGGTCGAGTCGGCGGAATGTGGGTTCGGGATGCCTCGAAAGGATCCTTTAATCTACGAGTCAAACATTTGATGAGGTTTTGAACGTAATCATCCTGTTGCTTATCTTCCTTTCCTTGCATTACAATAATATCATCAGACAACATGGCGTCTTCTCCTTTCTCGTTTCCGCCAACAGTTTCCAAACTAGATGTACTGTTATTTTCCCCAATCGTTTCATCGTCGGACATGCGGGGTGTCTCAATCATAACTCCTATTCTCGCCCCAGCCCTCCCCGCTGATGTCACCTTGTTTCGCTCAAGAGTCTTTCTTATTTGAACTTTTGTGACAAAAGGAGTCATGTCAATGCCCTTCTTTTTATTTAACTCCCTTTCCAAGTTACTTTTTCCGTATTTAAGGCGTATTTGTCTTGCTTTATCATCCACTTGTTTGGCTTTAACTGACATTTTGTTACATTGCAAAATTGAATTTTTACTGGCTCCTTTCTGGGATGGTGCAGGACTACGATAATGTCTCATCTGACTAGAACGCCCCTGGTTTCGTTCCCAGCCTGTTTGGAGCCATGCTTGGTCCTTCCGTGAGATCGTAGCCATGGAAAGGTGGCAGATGTACAGGTCTGAAAAAATGAGAAAGTTGTTATCGCAAGTTCCAACTCACATCTGAGTCTATATGAATTGGAATTAGCCAAATGTTATCTATTAATAGGAATTCGTTATGTTATTCGCCAGTTTCAAGTCTGTACAGATTTTTCGCGACATCGGTAGTTCTCAAAATGGCCAATTCATGTCTATCAACCCGTGTATTTTCCGCGAGAATCGCCCGAGGAGGTCTAAATTGTTGTTTTTGTCACTGGTTCCCTAAAGGAGTGCGGTTCTTAAAACGCGGAATGTATATGGAAGAGCCGCCGTGAAGTGCTGCAACCTTTTCAAGCGCACTTTCTTCTGCAGGGCTTAAATTATCTCGTTATCTCACCAATTGAGCGAGTCTTGTGAAATTATTTTGATGTGAGTCAGAATTATTCATAATTAGTCGAAAGTGGTCCCGTGTAGCTCTGCGTACAGTGAATATTTTACCTCTTCAAATATTGCAGTTGTACGATTCACACTTGTACGAGCGACTTTCCGCTTGCACGTAGCAAAACACTTTAAAAGTTCATAATGCCCTTGCTAGTTGGTTATCAGACAGTAATGTATGTTTAATTATTGATTCGAAAAAAAGAACTTTATCCGGTTATAAATTTGCGCAGTTTTTTAATTAACACGATCGAATCTGACGACTAGTCGCAAAGAGGTTTGTTAAAGGACAAATGCATACATTGTTAGTTAAGTGGATTTACTTTGCACTCAATTTCCTATAGAAAGGATTTCCTATGTAAATGAACGTAATAAAGAACAGGAAAGTACAAGATTATTTGTCGAACAATCCGTGGATGCAGTTCATGAATTACCGTCAAGTGGTTTAGCTCGTCTGATCAATGAGAGGTGTTCCTAAAGCTCTTTATACAGGTGGATTTTTAGGCTTTGTGTGCGAGCATGATTAAAAGGAAAAAGCCGATATGATTTTCACCTCTATTTCAGATTCTATTTCAGCAATTCTATTTGAATTTCTTGATTAAAAACCCTAATTGCGCGCTCAGCAAGTTTTGACTTTGAATTCAACCAGCAAAACTAGATTACACGAAAAATGGAAATCTCTAGTTGATTGATTATCGGTTTGTCTCTTGTTACCGCAAAATGTTAATGGAAAAAAAAAGTTTCGCGGGATTTCAATTTTTTTTGTATTGTGGATAAAATTAGCAACATAAAACAAAGATACTATCAATCTGTGTTACGAATATTGCTCTTAGTATAACCATTTGTATACCTTTAATAAACAGTGTTTATTGCTAGTGAACTTCTTCAAATTTCGCAGTCTAATGCTTGAGTATACGTTGGCTTCAACCTGGTTTCATATGGTCATACAATATTGAATTTCGCTCCATATTTATCAGATTGCCAGAAATTGTAAAACAGCGTTTGTTTCTGAATTCCCTTTCAAGCACCGATTTGGCAAAGTTCGCGATTTAAGATGAAACTTTAAGAAAAGTTTCAATATCATTTCACAGCCACCTGCAGAGATGTAACCTTGGAGATTGTCAATGTAAAAATTTCAATCGAACTTGCCGGCCAGTCACTGTGATCCAGCGAAAATCCCTGTTCCGACATAATCTTTTCAAATTTGTTTCTTGTTTCATTAATATTCCCCTGAATGAATTTTCTGTTTCTTTTTTCGTTTCTTAGAAACGGAAAATTATGCCTTGCCAACCTAAATACTCGACAAGTTATATAGATTCCTTTATACACAACCTGCTTGGGACTCGAGGCAACACTATCACAATAAAATATTATAGATGTTTTTCTTCCTGTTGGTTAAAAAGTGCTGTAGAAACAAACTGTCCGCCCATAATGCTTAGATTCGGTAATATTTTTCCAAGATACCCCAGTAATTGTATGCGCCGTAACGATAATAATCGTTCTATTACAGAAGCTATCAAATTCAAACATTTGCTTATCATGAAATCAGCTGAAAAATTGAGATAAATGGAATAAACGGGAAACTGCTCATCAAACATCGACGGAAAATAATGTACGCAAGTGTATAACAATACAAAAAGGATACAAGTTTGGGGCTTGTATTCGGTATTATTTATAAAAGAAGCAATCTTTCAAAATTTTTCCGCCTTCAGATTGTGATAGAAAAGTAGCTGGTTAAAGGAAAATTACCTACCTTGTAGTCAGAACGTCGCGCGCGAAATATAAACCCGTCAACTTTGTTTGCCAGAAGTCAATTAAAATTTTGAAGTCAAAAACTTAAAATTCAAACGAAGCTACTGCCTCATGTACACCTGCACTTAGTGAATTTACGTCTATATTACATATTAAATAGTTCCGTTCAAAACATCTTACCCCCTATGCATTAGGGATGAAAACAACACTTGCGATTGGCGTTGCCAAGCCTTCTAAATCATTAATCACTTTTTTTTTGACCCTGCAATTCTAATGGAAACCTTGTCTACTTTTATATACAGCCGGTCGATTTAAAACGAATCATTTGAATTTTTATTTCTATGGCCGTCTGTGCGTAAACGAAACGTAAACTGTGCTTGCAAAAATCGACACTGAAATATTCAACATCAATATTCATTGTTTATCGCTATAAACACGAAAACCAATTTCAGCATTTTTCCTTCTCAGGACAACAAAGTCCACCACGGGAGTTTTCTTTTACCTTCGCTCCAAGAGAACTTACCTTTCCAGTCCAAAGGAAAAACATAGTTATTTTTAGAAACTGAAAATTTTCATTAAGCTAAGGAGACTGCCTTCGTCCGCGTATTGGTTGTCATGGAGATACGATTGATAATCATGAATCACAATTCGGTGGGTTTTACATAGGGTTCATTTTTATAAGGAAGTAAAACCCTTTTGAAACTCGCTAGGGAATTGTGGTTTGTTCATCTTCTGTTAAGTCACTTCTCTTTAAAAATGTTATGACCATTTTCAGTCGGCTAGGTCTTTCTGTATTTATGTAAAGTAGTGGAAAATAAGAGAAAAATATTTTTTTCTTTACATCTGGATTAAAAGCAACCTGCTGGACAAGAAAATTAACACAGTTCTCTGGTTGATGCGACTAAGAATCGCCATCTCACCCCCACTCCTCCCCCGCTCCTTGCACGCCGTGGATCCCTATCTCATTCAACATTTTAAGTCACACTTCTTTACCGAAAAACCTATCGATAACAAGTTGTACCCAGTAATTTAGAACTCAAGATTCTGACTCGTGAACGATTTCGAGTTCGAGATACTGCGCTTTATGGCGGAAAAAACGCAACAACCGTCATTATTATAAGTTAAAGTTTAGTGAAAATGGCAAAGGTAAAAATGAACACTACCAATACCCCAGTGGGTTTAGAGTTTCTCCCAATGTCAGTGGTAAAGGTTATAGTGATGCTTGGTGAGGTGCTTCGATTCTCGCTGTCGAGCTCGTTCTAGAAGACCTGGGTACGAATCTAAGCGGCTTGATTCGGAGACTCAAACCACAAGGATCGACAAAGGAGATCAGAGGCAAAACCAAAGGGTACAAATAGCGATGCAATTAACTGAAAATACATGGCACACTTTGGCAATTCGAAACATGGCTAAGCACACTCGTAATCAACTCGTTTTAAGTTTGTGTCTGTTACTTGAAGGTTGGATTTCGGTTGTATATGCATTTACCTCGTATTTTAAAATAAGTGCTCAGCCATTATTTTAATCTCTTATGTTTATCTCCTGCATTGTAAGAACCTCGATGAGTCAGTTTTCATTCAACAATGTACAGTGTTCTTTTCACTCTGAAGTAATGGTCGACCTACCGTGGTGCGGGGGAAGCCATGTTTGTGTTGTTGTTTCGACGTGAGTTTAAGAATGCCAGTCCAGTTCTTTATTGATGAACTGCGAAGTAACTGTTGTCCTTGATATTAAAGCCTTTCCTGTGGACAGAAAAATAATAAGATAAATTTCGAAGAGAAGAAAATATCACTTCTTCCGTTAAGTACCTGTTGGTTAGTTCCAAAACTGCCATGGCGAACACGTTTACATCGAGTCACGAAATTTCTATCTCCTTCCAAAAAATCTGCTTCGTAGACAAATGTGTGAATGATAACTTCGTACAATGCTTCAAATCTTCAGGTTTATGTTTGACTGCTCGATAATTTTCACCATCTCAACCGAGTCAGTTCCATGTTGTTTTAATTCTCGGCTTATTTAATGACTTCTATTTTCATTTCGTGCACACACTATGGTACACAAAAGCCAGTCGCGATCGGATTATTGCTTTTGTTATTAAAACGGTCCCCTGTTTGTCATTACCTTTTTGTAATTTGTCTCGTTAATTTGGATATCATTTTCCGACAGAAAACAAAGGTCCATCAAACATGGCTATTGAAAACGAAGAACTATAAGAACTACCGCACTTTTTCATGTCGAACGAATTGGAACACAAGTTGTCGTGTTGAAATAAGAGTTAATTTGATAGGTTTTCGCGCAGAATCAGGAATTTTATCACTATGCTCGGCTGATTTGGCAGCAAAGTAGATATGTTCTACTTTATTTGTGTGATTGCATCACAAATGTTGTGGAAATAAGTTAAATTTCAGCAGTTTGTTGAAACTTATAGAATCGATACGGTTTTAGTACTAGCAGTGAATGTGTTTATATTATCTAATAACAAGTGCCATTTAAGTTACTTTTACAGCATAATCAGATTAAGTCCTTTTAAGGAAGATAAATTTCAATATTTGAAATAATTTTGAACGTAGCCTTCGAAGCAAAGTAAATACACACAGTTAGCAATGTCACATGGAATTTCATTTCTGTTTTGGAGTGAACAAGTGTCTTCGAGGCGGACTCTTACATTTCTTCGACCATTCTTTATCCTACACTTACTAGTGGAGGTATTGTTCAAATCAACGCTTCTAAAAAATCAACGGTTCCAAATAATTTAGAATACTGCACTGATGTAACATATATCCTAAGGAAATTTTTGCATGCATATCTTGAGATTAATACGATGCAGTCAGACTGCACAACGATTTTGGCTTGCAAACTAGACGTTGAAACTGAAGAACTCACGCGTTCTCTAGACTGGCTGAATAAAAAGCTCAGTCCAGAACAATCATGTTTCATTGAACAGATACGCAGTAAACATTATTATTACATATTATCCTGTTGCTAAGCTTTCGATTTAAGAAATGCAAAAATTTAGGTAGGTCTCCAAACCGTTATAACGAAACGTTCTCTAGTTACCTTGCAGATGCAGACATCTCTGTTTAGTGATCGACTTCTTCCTCAGTAACGAAACACAGCAACTGATTCTAGCTTAGATGTTATGTTATGTGCCTATTGTGAGTCGTCTGCTGTTTATGTTTCCTTGATGATGAATCGTTCAAGCTTGGCTGCTTTTCTTAATCGAACGCGGCGCATGTCACGAGATCATTTATTAGAATTTGTTGTGCAAACTTGAATAAAAATGCACAATAGCACCTGTCTCGAGTTCAAACAGTTAAATTTATCCTTCAACACGTACACGTCGACGAAGCTTCTATGTTGGTTTGGAATACGATAAGACTGAATCTGAGATTCTTCCTTTGAAATTTCCCATCACATAAGTTTAACAGAAGAAACAAAAAATTATTTCGAAACAAGATATGTTAGGAAAAGCGTGCGACGAATTCCATGAATAGTGAAACACTACAGAAATTGATGAATACAAAATCGTAAAGATGCCTCGCGACTTTTTTAATTAACCAATTTTCTTCGCAAATGTTTTGTCCTAAGTCGGCTTATGAAATTTGTTCGTGAGAAAATGTTTTGAAACTAGTTTTTGAAGCCTTCTCGCCATGAACGCTCTCCAACATGCAGCCAGAAAGCGGAAGCTCTGAGCCTATAGCTCTCATTATTGTGTTCAAAGACTCTCACTTAAACATATAAATTTTCATCTTTCTTTATCATACCTGTTTTGCATTTGGAAAGGCAAATGCTTTAACACGATTATGATCCAACAGTTGTGTATCTGAATAAAGGTGAAGTGAAGGGGTCTGTGTCAATATTGGCACCATTTCTGCAAAGGTACCTGCTAAAGTAAGAGCTTGACGGTACGATCTGGACAGCGGATTCCCACGCGACGCTCACTCAAAAATCTTCAATCTTAAGTCACTCAATTTATCAGATCAGAATTATCACCAAAAATGGATAGAGAGAGAGAGAGAGAGAGAGAGAGAGAGAGAGAGAGAGAGAGAGAACCCAATTCCTATAGGTTAGTACTTGTTGCAGATAACTCGCAAAAATGCTTCTAGATCTTCTGTTTTGCATTAGTGGGTTTCTAAGATAACTTGAATCAGTCCGGCAAAGGATCTTCATTTAACTTGAAAAGAAAAAGAATTGGCACAGATATTAATTTCTTGTTCATTTCTTCAGCAATCTGTTAACTGAATCTCGGTAGATCATAATTATTTGGAGCAAAAAAGTCAAGGCCATCTTATTTCCAACTGAGTTATCCCACATCAATTTATTACAGCAATCGTCACAAAATAATTTTGTCGAGTTTTTTTCTCTGTTTCTTCACGCAATCTGTTAACTGAATCTCGGAAGATCATAATTATTTGGAGCAAAAAAGTCAAAGCCATCTTATTTCCAACTGAGTTATCCCACATCAATTTATTACAGCAATCATCACAATATAATTTTGTTGAGTTTTTCTCTCTGTTAGAATTTGATGTATCACAAGACATACAAGTGTCTAGTGAACAGCCTGCGCAGAAAAGATGCGCGTTGATAATGGTCTTGAAAGGTCAAGCATGCACTCTCTAGGTGACTGAAACACCTCCAAGCAAGCGTCAGCAACATGAAAGAGGACTACAGAGGACGAGTTTGAAGTCTGAGGAGAAAAAAGGGCCTATTTTCACTCGTTTTTCATGAAAATGTTTATGTTCTTCTCCCCCATGAGATTTGGAGAGCGCGCGCCGTTCGTCACTATTACGAAGTTCTCACGCAACAAAGGAAATAAACTCATTTCTTTAATGCTGCTCTTAGAAACTGTTTGTGAGTTTGTTTTTGTGTCAAAAATCATAGATATTTGCGCTGATTTTCGCGAGTGGTGTCCTGAAAATAAAAAAATTCGTCAATGCGGAGAATCTCTCCAATCAAATAGTATAGAAGAGGGAAAAACCACCGCGATATATCGAGAATTGAGGATAGAAGGCTCTGCTGAGAAGAAAATCACCTTGCCGAACATCCAACCTACAGTGGTTCAGACGCTGCCAAGTTGTCAGCAGACCTTACCTAGCTTATGGCCCACGGAGAAGTTAAGTCTGCCCACCATACCACCAAAGGCGAAGAACGCGCCAACAAGACCTAAGTCTTCAGTAAAGAGAATGCTACCAAGTAATCCCACGGCGGAAAACGTACCCCTGTCGTGTATCAAAGTAAACGTAGCTACCTCAGTGCACCAGCTTTTACCGACTCTTCCATCCATTGGAAAGCGAGATGCTTCGTCATTCGAGAAACCCCAAACAAAGGTGAAATCGACGGTGAAACGATTACTGCCGAACATCCCCATGCCGGAGAAGCTCTCTATGCCAAGTATTGAGCCGACTGTGGTGAAGGCACAGCTGAAAGGTTGTTCGCGACGACAACGATTCTTGCCGAGTGTTTCTGTGCTTCCAACGATTAAGGGACAGCTATCGCCAGTCCTTGAAGAAATGGAGGCAACCACGGAAGGTGTTCATACGGCGGAGGGCGAACAGACAAAAGGAGTTCATCCTGTAGAGATTGCTAAGTCAAAAGTTCACAGTCCCGCGGAAGGGAACATGTTGCAAAGTCGTGAGATGAAACAGAAAGATAACAGTCTGTTCGATCCGAATGAGGAGGTGGAGGCACCAAAGGCTGCATTGGAGTCAGCGGGAGAGGAAAGACCTCCGAACCAGAATGATTATTTGCCAGAAAATTACAGAACAAAGAGGATAGAAACGAAACAAAAACCAAAGAAGATTAAAAAAGGGAACCAGAAATGTCTTGAGGAACAAATGTTTCCAAGTCTTAAACCGACTGACAAAACATTTTTGGAAAACCCTAAGACAGCACTGGAACACCATCCGGGATTTTTGGTAGCCAGGAAGACTGCAATAATTAGGCCAAGGGATAAAGCGCATCTGGCGTTCTTTCACCCAACAAAAGAGCTGCCTCACAGAATCCCTAAACTGCAATTGAAAAAGCCATTGCCTAGCTTTAGGCAGACACTAGATGAGTTCCCTAGTCGCCAGCCAAGTATAGAAAAAGATAGCTCAGGATTCACTGGGAACCAACAAATTTTACGAACAGAGGGACTGCGTAGACTGCAACATACAATGGGATACATAGGAACTTTGGTAGCCAGGGAAATGAAATCAAGTCTGCTTGGAATTTCGGGGGAGCAACCTCAGACAAAAGATCAAGAGACAGCAGGAGCGCCAAGAAAGACAACATTCAAGTCTTTCAGCCCACAAAATGTATTGGTAGAAAACAAGTTTTCAAGAACTTCAGCGTACAAGGGAACGGAAATTTCGGTAGGGCAGGGTGAAGCGCTATCACGTCTCCAACTTCCACTAGAAAATATTCCTTCAAAACCTTTACAAAAGCAAGCTAGGCGAAGCCAGATAGCTACAGAAACAGGATTGATACCTAACGTGAAGCCCCGTCAAAAAGAAACGCCATTGAGCTTTCAACCAAAACCAGGAGGTTATGCCTTTCGTAACATTAAACGCGGAGAGTTCGAACAGCTACACCGTCTTCGACTTGTGGCAAAACGAAACTGGGAAAAAGAAGGAGAGTCTGGCGGCATCTTGACCGTAAAACCAGCTTTACCCGGCATTCAGTCAGACAAAGAAAACGTGACGAAGGCAAGACCTCATCTATCACAACCCACGATAGAGAAAGGGCCTATAAGTGCTCAACCGAGCGCCAAAAGACAGCAGTCTAAGTGGCGAACGAAGGCGTGGCGAAATCCTCCAAGCCTACAACCGACCGTCAAACAAGTCCTGCCCAGCTCCTCAAATTACGAATTATGGTAAAGCAGCCTTTGCCAAGTGTACAGCTGAAGGAAAATCACACTGTCATACAACAAGATTTTCAACCAATAATTAAGGGGAGAAAGCAGATATCCCAAACAGGACATTTGTCGGAAGATGAATGAGAAATGTGTTAAATCTTACTATGACCAAATGTTACTTTTTGTATAATTTTCTGATACGCTCGTTTGACGCTTTCGAGCAAAACTCACCACCTTTTATTGTATTATTTTATTTATTTATTGAGATCAGGATGTTAACAAACGAAAGTTATATCTCCCAGCCTCTAAGAGAGGCTCAAAAAAATAACTTTCGTTTGCAACACCTAACCTTATAACAGAGTATAACAGGGTGATTCATAGTGTTATTAACTGAGTTGATAACGTAAATTGGCCACCGTAAAGAGTTTAAAAGCTGACATTTCGAGCGTTAGCCCTTCATTAGAGCGAATAACGAAGGGCTAACGCTCGAAATGTCAGCTTTTAAACTCTTTACGGTGGCCAATTTACGTAATCAACTCACATGATGATACTTAATGACCCTGTCGGTAAATTTAACCAACATGAGGCTTCGATGGGGCTAAGAAATGCAAGTGGATAGAACTAACAAAGCCGGAAAAGCTGGCCACCTTATTGCCATCCTCTCTTGTTCAAACTAAATTCATTTAAAATATTAAAGAAAATATCATAACATGGAAAAAAAGGTATTCTAACAATATAAGTGTAACTAGATTGGTTGAATATTTGTGGCATCTCTAAGACAAGTATAATAGTTTCCGACCCGTCCACGTTGAAATGGGGATCAGTTTTGATAGTCACAGGTTCAAATCCGCTCAAATGCCGTAATTTTTTTCTGTTTGCGGCGATTTGCATTTCACCGACTAAATTATCACATGTACACGGTATTTCTTTTGAGCGGAGAAAAATCAACAAACGAATTGGATTTTAGGACAAAGTACATATTTCAACAAGTCACTATGCAGACCTAAACGTAACAACATACAAATAAATATATTTTTTCAAAAAGATAAAAGGACCCTCTGCTAGCACACAAAAGCAGGATTTCATCGCATCGTGGCGTACGAAGTTGCCGAAGTTGCATAATTTTTCATTGATTTACGGGAGGGAGGGATGACGGCCATCTAGGCGTATTTTGAACTTTTAGATTTTTGGTGAAAGCAAAGCGCGGTCGAACTTTTTTTATATACTTTGTGAAGAAGGTTTATTAAAAGGGTTCTTTAGGAAAAATAAATTGCATTACGAAATTTTGCAACTTTCAGCGGATTCTCGGTATTTATGGTCAGTGACTCCTAATTTTTTTTCTGTCCAGTTGATCTTGAATGGAATCAATGAGCATAAATTGCATCTAATATTTGCCGCAACGAAGATATCAGTTTTGAGTTACGAATTCATTCCGAAAAAATCCTTTTGAGTCTTCGTAAGAACTCCGTTTTCATTGGTGAGCTTTATTTAATCCTCATTGCGGTTTTACGAAAGTCAGTTGTCGGTGGCCGAGATGGCGAAGAATTCACCGCGTAATCTTCTCTAGTCAAAATCTAGTGATCAACAAGCGTTCTGTCTTAATTAAAAACCGTACAGCCACTTTTGTGTCATTCTTTCTTCATTTTTGCTCTTTTTTTTACGTTACTAATTACAAAGGATTTAAATTGGTCATAAAGTTTTTTCTCCCTTTAATTGGCGTCTGTCAATATTTCAATTACATTTGACGACAGTTCTTGGAAAAAGAACAGGTATCTGCATTCTCAATTCCGCCGGTTCGCTACTAACAAACTCTGTGTAATAATTAGACAGTAATTGATGTTCCCGCGGAACCCAGACCAGAAAATGTCTTAATACTCCTTTCAATTCCCATATTTGGCATCTGTCAAGATTTTAATTACCATTTGACGGTTTTTGAACAAATCACGAATCTAAATTTTTAAATTCATTTAATTGGGAACATGACTTAGCTTTTAATTGGCTTGTATTGGGAGTAACATCGGAGATTTCCTGTGTGATCTTAATTGTGGTAAACAGATCGTTACGTTTTACGTAGGTCTCAGGAGGCAGAATATAAACCCTTCTTCTTTAACAAAGGCGAAAGGCGGAAGTTCAAACATACCATTTTCTCATTGTAGAAGAAGTTTCACGTACTTTCCTTACTATCAGGTTTCCTTTTTCGGCTCAAGAAACGGCATTCTTAAATCAAATTATTCACTCTGCAGATTTACAGAACATTATCACGAAAAAGATCTGTTACATCTTTCAACAATCCATCGGTGGATAAAACACATCGTGATCTAAACGTAAACTAATGGATATCAACATGTAATCAAATTCTTGAGATAAACTTTTGTTCATACTCATTGACTCCATATATGGTCTTTTTTTTCTCATGTTTATATTTTGGGCTTGAATTATAATTCCAGCTGCAAGCTAAGTGTCTTTTCAACTTTTTAAAAGGAAACCGAGAATGCACCTCAAGTCGAGTCTCAGATCGGCCGAAGTTTGAAATTGAAATTAATTTTTCAAATCTCTAAGAAATATATTCTGAAACATATACCGCGATTAAAATTATTCTTTACATCTTTGTCAAAACATTTATACACTCAAGATGATAAACAAATTGTCTTCTAAAAGCATGAACTATGATGAGTGATGCGACAGAATTATTTATTGCGGGTCGAAAATAATGCTCGTCTGGAAAAACTGAAAATAAATCTAAATTTTGCAATTAACAAGCTCCACTTATTTGAGAGAATCTCAATGTGTACCATTGTTAAAGCCTAAGTTTTCTTCCATGAAAACGTTTCTTTAATTAGGTATAGAAAACGCTATTACTATCAATTCCACGGGTTTAAAAGTTGAAAATAAAATCGCCAGAATCGACTCTAGACGCTCGGAAGATTATGCCGGAAATGCTAAAAAATAAAAACTGGATTTTGGTGAGCAACTCCAGTATTTAACAATAATAAAAATTAATGATACATCAACAACAACAGCAAAAAAGCGGTATTAGTGTCACGTCGCATTTTGGGCGCCATATTGAATCGTAAAAAATGTTGTATCTGTCTGTCAGGCTTAAAAGTCTTTTGGGATTAAAAAAAAAAGGACGGCATATCCATGGAAATCGTTAAATTAACAAAATTATTTCAAATAGGGTTCTTCTGCCGGCAAACTTTCATTCGTTGTTGCCTGGTTTTTGACGGCCTCGACTTCATCTATACTTGCTTGAAAGTGAGGCTGTATAATGACTTGGTGGTAACATTATTTGGTACCAGTTGTCTCATTCACAGGTCGGCTGTCGGTGTTTCTAAACAAACTTGCGTAAATTGAGCGTGGTCACTTACAGGAACTTTCGTTCACCGCCAAATTGACGATCACCGAACAAAGCGACGATCTTAAGGTAAGATCGACTAGGTAAAGTCAAAACAATACTTATAAGTCTATCATTTAAACCGTATCCAGCTTGCCATAGCACAAAAATTTTCGATCTCTCGTAAAGTAACATCGTTTACTGTTACAAACAACATTTTCCATTACAGTTCTTCATGTATCAACGCGAAATGTGTTTTCATCCCCTTTAGATTATTATACAGACACAATAATTCCTAAGGTCTTTTCTTGGAATTAATGAAATAGAGAACGAAAATTAAAAAAGCGCGAAAAAACCTTTCGATTCGCTCCCATCGGGCGGTTTAGACGCCAAACTAAGAGGTGTCTCGGAGAAACGAATTTGCGTTTTGCCTTTGAATTGATAAAACACTTAATGCCTATCACCTGGCGTTGCGATTCGCAGATTAAAACTTGAACAAAACTTGAGACAGACTCCCTAATGATCCATTCACTTTTAAGAAAGCCTGAGCGCTGTATGCGCGAAGTTTTATTTTTGAACAGTGAGTGTTCTAATTACGATTGGCCCGTTCATGTTGTATGCTTGAAATCGCAGCATGTGTTTTTTCCCTTTGCTATACAACTCTTAAATGGATTTTGTAGCGTGTGCTGATATTTCCATTTGTAGCCGTATGTTTTCCTTCTCATATCCAAGATCAATGAAAACGATTTATGCTGTTTGAAGTTGCGCGCGAGTGTTCGCTCACATAATTCTATTCGATTAGTATGAAAAATGAATCTATTGCTTCATAATGTCGGAGCGGGCTTGTTGCAACGAATACATCCGATGAATCCATCGCGCTGTGATGTTTTTTTTACCTCCCGAGTACAGTTATGAACAACAATAATGACGAAACATCTTCCTTAAGTTTCATCACGCGAAACATAAAAGTAATGTAATATCATCAGTTTTCGTGTTTCTCAAGTAGTTCTGTCTCTCTTTTCCCGGGTACATTCGATAAAAAAAAAACAAAAATAACCGGAAAATCTAAATTTATGATTGTTGACTTCGTTGCTGAATTTAAAAGCCGTTTCTACTTGTTATGAAAAGAGAACCTTTCTTTAATTAATTTTCCTTCCGTCCAAAGTGGACTAAATTCCCCGCAAAAATCGCCTTAATGAATTAACCCTTTGGAAATGCAAAGCAACTGCGCTCGAACAAATTACCTTCATTCATCAACCAAGGAAAACGTCAAATATTCCATCGGCTTTTAATATATTTTAGCCTTTATTAGAAGGTTAATTTAGCCGGAAACTGCAAGGATATTCTTTCTCTGTGGCACAAGATACAAAGCTTAGTTCTTGTTTAAGCACATTTGAGTTTTAGCACTACAAAACACACGCAGCGCGCAGTGTTATTCAACGACTGTTCCATGGGGCAAAGTGTGTGGGCGACTCGGCCTGTTGTCATCATTGAGAAAGACTTGACGATTGCAGCTGTTTTTGTGGGCGGCATCGATCGTCACGGACGGAAAAAAAGCAAATTCACGTGATTTATAACAAAAATATTACCTCTAAGAAAACCACAACATACATCGAATCGTATTGGAAACTTAACTTGGCAGATGAAAAAGCTGAAACCCTGAATACTCTGTGCTTTTCTCTTCGCGTGTACAAGCACCAATCGCCAATATATAGGCGATTGGTTTCAAAACAGAAAAGTTCTTCAACGCTCGTCTGTTGCCCAAGGCAACCATTTATAGCGGCGTCTATGCAAAAGAGAGTAGTTTTTAACTATAGTTTGACAGATTTGAAATCAATATCTATGAAGATTATGTATGTTGCTTCGTACGCAAAACGGAAAGAAAATAGTTTTTGTTGATGAAAATCTGAGATAAAGACGATTCCGATTATGCGGCATACGTTTGAAAAGCTTAGGCCTTTGTATAAATATTTTGTTTTATCATAGGAACCCAACTTGACTGAGACCAATAGTGGTTTGTAAGAAAGCATCTTCCATGCTTTTAAACATGACCTAAAGCGAATTTCACACAGCGCAATGTTTTCATCTCTTGGGGCTTGTTTCGGGAAGTTGAGGTTTCGAGCTTTTGTGAATATAAAGATTTGGCCCAAGGAAACCGTCAAGCACCAAAAAATCTTCGACACTGATTAAAAACGATCAGAAAACAAATCAAATGAAGCTTTTTACATTTTTTATATTCTTATTATTTTTGTATGGCCGCTACAAGCATTTCAGCGGTAAATCGATATGCGGTAAAGCCATGAAATTATAAAAAATACACAAGAATAACAAGAACTACAAGGCTGAACTAGGTAACTTTTCAATATAATTATGTCACGTCTCCAGTTAGTTGTCTCTACGTCTATCCTACAGCCGTTATTGGAGTTCAATTTGAAACATGTTATTGCCCGTTTTGTATCATAACTCTGTTATTGACCCCTCCATCTGTGATAAGTTATAAGTATTGGCTGTGCTTGCAAAAATCGTGCAAAAATCGCGCAAAAATCGCAAATATAATTCCTGCACTATGCCAGGATGGCTTCTTTAGTCAGAGGAGAACTTGCAATTCAAAAGCGCGGACTAAAAGGTGAAGGAAATTGGTTTCCAGCGTCAGAAATTACACGTGCATATCTGTCTTCCCGATGTAGGAGCTAAATGAGGCGGTGTAACGGAAACGCGCTTTTCTTCGGGCGAGGAGGTTCGGAACTGAGCCTTAACTGGGCTCACTGTGTTGTTGTCTTGTACAGGAAACTTAATTTCACACGGCCTACGTCAACAAGAGAGTATAAATGAATACCATCAGACTGTTAGGGAAGGGTTCGAGTTGTTAAGGTCTGGATGAGAACCACTGGGAATACTCCTAATCGTGTCACGCTGCGGAAAAAGTGGTCAGCTCATGAATTCATAGTCTCCTTTGGCCCTTAACAAATTATGTCAATGGTGCTTGGATTGTACAATTTAGAGAGATGGCGGAAAAAATTATCACTGAAAGCGCGTGCCCCATGCAAGTGACGCGAAAGAGCGCGTTTAGCTGCAAGGAGAAACATATTCTCTCTTTTGCTTTTAAGGACTTTGTGCCCATGAAGAAGGTTTCATCGATTGTGTAATAAATGAAAATGCTGCGTGGTCAGTGACATTCCTCTCGACGGAAATCCAGTCCAAGATTCTCTCTTTGTGCACTTGACCAGTCAAGGGTGCTTAGTCATGAGAATGTTGGCATTACATCAAAATTCTGGAGAAAATCTGTCATTAAAGAGATTACCAAAAATACTAAATAGATAGTAGAAATAGTCTGGCCGAGTGATAATTTGTAAAAAAAGAATAAATGAAATAACCGTATGATTCTGCAGTAGTCAGAGGATTCCAGGATCGCACGGTAAAGTAGATAGGGTGGGTGCTTAGCTAAGCTAATCAAAACTCTAAAATGTTATCATGCATTAATCCAGTTTTTGATTATCAGTGATCGTTAAGGAACAGAAGTCGTTTCTTGAGGCAGAGCAGACTTACAGAGTAGCTGAGTGTACTCAGTAATCTAAGCAGTTATTGAATTAAGCACTGATTTAGTTAATCTTCCATAGGATATTAAACGAAATCCTACGTACACTACTTTCACGTCCTGTATGATTGCAATCAACGTACCCGAGATTTTCAGAACTTAAGGTTCTATTACAACCGATCTAACCATTTAAAGGGCTCTCTTGTATTTATGAGAACTGTGAGTCAGAAATATTTGCAGAACGTTCACTTTTACGGTTTTTTGAACGATGCTGTCACCACATGAAAATATCTTGCCTCTTAACTTAAAGAGAACTTAGATAAATATGTCGAATTACTTGATGATTATAACAT
Organism: Pocillopora verrucosa; assembly: GCF_036669915.1. Lineage (NCBI taxonomy): Eukaryota > Metazoa > Cnidaria > Anthozoa > Scleractinia > Pocilloporidae > Pocillopora > Pocillopora verrucosa. The sequence goes on along the minus strand of NC_089314.1, from coordinate 30,464,703 downwards.
AGAAAACTAATTAGATTTTCTTATCTTCTTAGAAGCGAAGAGAAGAAGTTGCTAGATTCCTTGGTTAACACAACTGGCCTTCTTCCAAAATTCTTTATAAGATTATACAGATTTCCATTTAAACTCTGCTCATGTAACAGACTTAGATAATCTCTTTTTGGCTTCGTTTGTCCATGCTTTTCTAGTCTAGACCGGTCTGGCTGAAGAAGAAAAAAACAACAAAAATAACAACATCCAAACAAAAGTTAATAAATGAAAAATAAGAACAATCAAAATACTCTACAAACGCCAGCTCGCTTTCTTGACTTTTTTTTAACATTTTCCTCTCTTTTCGCTTTTATTACGACCGGTTCAAGGAAGAGGAGTTTTTTATATTAAAAATAAATCAAATACTTGAGTTTCCGGAGAGAGGCGTGAAAGACTGGGATCGGAAAATTACTCGATTCATACTAAGAAGTTTACGCGCATAGGTCATTAACAAAAATAATGCCAGGTACTTCAAACTGCCAACCCACGCGGAATGAAACAAATACGACTGATGTTTAACCGACATCGAGAAAGAGGGTCAAATTTTTGAAACGAAAGGTACTCTCATATTAAAATCAACGGATATTAAATTCTTATCGAAAACCTTCTCTAAGCGTGGGAACTTCACACAATATCTTCGCCAGTCACTCGTTTAAAAGGTAATCATGTGTTTCTTTGGCAGCCACTTCACTGCTTTAGTTTTCGCCCACGGGAAAACTGCTTAAAGCAGTCTGTCTATTGACAACGACTGAATGTTTTGTTTTGCCACGCACAAAACTGGTCTCAGCGTGTGAAGTGATACATGCATTTTTTTATATACCGGTTTGAGCATAGCTTGTCTTTCAGATCTTGCGGTGATTCTTTCAGGTAAGCGTGAATTAAGTTTTTCCCTCTTGATTTAGTGCGAAGTCTTTCTGAGTAGGAACGTTAACTCGACACAAATTCAGGCATGTTTTGTTATTTCGAAGATTTCTTCGAGACATAAACTTTATAGACATGTGTACTTTTGCTTTTGTCAATGATGTCATTTTGAACGTCAGAGTGAATTGCGCCTAATTTAGAGAGTGGAAACTCAAATTATGCGTTTTCTTCGGCACAAAAACATCCACGAGGCAAGCGTAACGTACGGCCGGAAGATAAGGAAGTCAAATCAGATATGAAAACTGGCTTAGTTCAGGTTTTTAGAGAAGGACAAATTGCGTCATAGCTCTAAAGATTATCTGGAGGAAGGCTATACCAGCCAAAGTGACATAGAATCGATTAAAGATAAGTTAGAAAGCGCTTCGAATTCTCACCTGAGATCTCGTTTGTCGCATCTTTGGACTAACTGAATTTTACGTGTAGATTTATTCCGTTACCCAATTGACAGTCCGTTCCAGGATTCTAAATCGTAGTTTTGTCAGCACTTGTACCCGTCAAATTTCTTCGTTATTAGCTTGTATATTGTGTTTTGTTGTCGTTTGTAAAATAGAGGTCAACTTCGCCATGACACGTCTCTTCCTGATTCAGTCACTCTGTTGTAACGTGACACTTTCATTCAACACTCACATGTAACGTCACGTTACTTCCGCTGGATCGTGACAGTTGTCTCATGACGTCTGTGCGATGTCCCGTATGACGAACTGGAGCTGATCTTCCTAATATTAATACTTACTCACTCGAAACCAAAACAAAAGTTTTGAGAATTCAAATGACAGCTGCCGGAGAAATCGGGACACTGCGGCTCTCCATATGTTAGTTATATCTGGTTAGTAATCGTTATTTCTAGATGTGTGTAGAATTCTTGATCGAGCATTTGTCGGTCTTTAGCTAATTACGATTTCGAGCTATGGTGATCGAGTTACAAACTTGCGCACTTTATTTATTAGGTCTGACAATGCTCTGTTCCATATACTGGCATTTTCGGTATATTTAACATTCCTTTGATAAGCTGTTCTTTCCTCCAGATTTTTCTACATTTATCAATTGTTCATTTTTTTGGCTGTATTTTTTTTCAATATATACTATGGTGGTTTCCAAATTGCTTTTTGACGTCTGTTAGTTCAAGCTCATACAATTGTTAGGTCGAGTAGTTGTTTGTTTGTGTTTAGATCTGTATTCCTGATAGTCGACTAGAATCGCGTATCTATAAAGTAATTGCATTACGGCACGATTCCCTTTAGCAAATTCAGGGTTCTCAGACAACACGGCGGGTGTTTCAAGTACGATGATGGCCCCTATTCAATATAATCTTTGCGGGCGTGCCAAACATTTAAACTACTTCCTTAGGGGCGAAGTATTGCGGTTTTTTCTGACCAAAAATGTTACCTAGGGAACAAAAGAATTGAAAATTGTTGGGATGAGCCTTTTTTTATGACATTACGAAAAGTATTTCGCATTTGTACCAAGACGGTGCACTTTCAACAAGAAAACAGCGAGGGAATTCAAGTCCTGGTCTATTTTCATACTGACTTTGAAAAGAAAGCGAATAACTTCGTTTTCGTCTAGAGGAAGAGGAAAGGAGACTAAAAATATCGCTGAATTTTCCGAATGAGTAGAAGTCAGTTCTACCGACTTGATTCTTAAACATTACGATATACGAGTAAAAAACCGTAAAATTTGAAAATGATATCGGGCGCTTGAGACTTGCAGCCGAAAACTGAAACGCATAAAGAGTCCACCTTCTGTTGCTGTCTCTCAACAAAAATTGTTCAGAATTAGCGCATAATTTATATAAGTTTATAAACCACCAATAAGTATAAGCGAAGAAATCATTATTTTTCTCGATGAGCAAGACCACTTCTCACTGCTTGGCTTGGAAGTTTATGGTGATAACTGGCCGATCTCTTCATCTATTGACCACGAATTCTCCCACCTTCATCGGAAAGTTATCAGCCCATCACCTTACTGCGTCAAAGGCTTTTCAGACTTGTGAAATTGTGCTACACTTTTTTCTAAAAGCATTTCAAGCATATCTGCTTCTTGTTAGAGTTTTCAGATAAGCATCTCTCGTTTTCCAACCCGAAACAAAGTTGAATTTTAACGCGAGATGCGTTTTATTGTTTCGGAGACTACGGCTGCGTTGTTATGGGAAAAAATGCCTTGTTAAGTACTATCAAATTTAAGCTTATCCTCAATGATTTACTTACATGAGAGGTTTTACACGCGGATACATCGAAATGGTCATACAGCCCGAGAGTGACGCTCTTCGAACAGTGTAGTTGAAAGATGGAAAGTTGCGATGAAGCTGCGTCAACGCACCCAACCAAAGTGCCTCGGCTGTTCATATGCATGTATGCTTTGATTTTCTTGCCAATGTTTTGATCTTAACTGTTTTGTTTATAAACGGCTAAAAAACCAAGAATAAGAAAGAAGCAAACCAAAAATAATTCGAGCAACTTGTAATGGACTCGCGGTGCATGAGACTCAGCTCGCCTTCCACCAGTGTGGTCAACCGCGTTTGTTGCTCTCCTTGTCCTTTCCTACATCCATGAAAATCAGCACCTAAAACTGCACAAATATTGACTGCATCTTGATACACTTACGAGTTCTCGTGATTTTCCATTCCGTTGCATAATCAAACGCTCGTAGCTCCATGTGTAACGACTATCTAAAGAAACATATAACAGATGTCACTCGGTTCAATATCAATACTCTGGCTCAAAAAAGTTTGTCACATTCCTTGTTTTTATCCCATCAGCTTCCTTTTTTCCTACTGCATACTTCTACTTTACTCAGTTTCCAAACTGATTGGACAAGTTCTTTGAAAGCCGAGTCTTCCAGAACCACTTCATTGCTTTTCCCGTTACATCACAGTTGAGACACTACTAGCAGTACTTACTTCAAGTACCCATTTCCGAGACGTTTTTCCCTCAAAGGCAATATGAATTGCACATATGGGCCTTGGTATTCCTTTACTTGGACAAAAGCTGTCTTTCCGTAAGAAAAGTCGAGCCGTTTTATCTCATTAAGAATTTCGATGATGACCTCTTAATTGGCAAAATTTTGAATAAGTAATTTACGGCGGCCTTTAATCGTTAATCTTGTCTAAAACCACAACTTAGTCGGAGATTCAAACCGCACTTATTTACGAAGTACTTTTTCTAGAAAACACGCTTTAAGTGTGTTTTTATCTCTCTGACGTGAAACAGTCTAAGGAAACAGAATATTAGAAAAATTGGAAGAGAAACTTGTGGGTGACGATTGTTACACAGGAAACTGGAAAGACTGGATCGAGAAGTACAGTGAGTGTAAATTCATCTCAGTTGTAAGTGATCACTGAATTGAACCTGATCATCATATTGAAAAGCTTCTTAATTTTCTTTTTAGCACCAAGAATCAAGGTGCTAATCTCCGTTCTGAACGGTGACAAAAATACCTTTAAATGAAATGGAGGTGCCAAAAGGCGAGGGAAGTCAACATTTTTCATTCCTTTCCCGATCTGTTTTCGATCAAAACCTCCGATGTTGATTTGCCGGCTATGTGAGTTTACAACCTGGTGACATATCGCTAAAAGATTCTGCCGCCATATGTTTTGAGTCACTTTGTTCAAGTCCTCAAAGAACGACAAACTTCAGATATTTTTTGTTGATATGATTCACCGGCAGATAATTCTTGGCAAATGAAGTTCTCAGATACATTTTCAAGATGCGCGCGTTTGATAAGTGGAACGTCGAGGTATTTCATTCGTTCATCTTACTTATGTATCGATAATATGGGTCTCAAAAATTACTGCGCACAATTCTTTTGCCAATAATTGCCATGAGGTATGTAGTTTTGATAAGTTTGGGCTCGTGTTTTTAGAGAAATATGATGTAAGCCCTCAAGCTGCCATGCTCGCCTTTGTTTAAGTTTGTGGTTTTGACATCTCTCCAAAGACGCAAATTTTTCTCCTCATCGTAATCTAGATAGTCTAAATTTAATACATATTCCTGAAATACTCGGCTTATTGAAGCCTTGGGTTCTATATTTCAACGTTACTAAATTTAATGCGTATGATTTATCAGATATCATTCCAACATCATTTATCGATCGTTGCGTGTCTCGATCTTTTGTAAAAACCTCAATTGAGCGACGCAAAGCGACACTTCGGGACGTTTTTCGATGAATATTATTTCCTGTTCTGAGCGTAAATTTGTTAATTGATGATACTACCAAGTAGAAATTTGTTTTAATTTGCCATCGACCGCGTCTTTTGTTGTATGTAAATTAAGTCAGTGATAACATATCACGTGACTCGATCGCAGACTGTGATATGTGTGGGATTAATCGAAAGGTGTATTTTCCCTTTGTAGAAAAGAAATAGTTCTGCTTCCGTACGTTTAGTGGGATATCCTTGTACACTACGTGAAAACTGACACTCCTATACCCCTACGCGACGAAAGGAATCCTGGAATTCCAAGGTAAAGATTGGGAGACTTCGGTGAACTCATGTTGAAAACGTGAGGGTAGAAGAGGATCGAAAGCGAACTACAAACCGCCATAATTATGGGCGACAACGCGGACAGCGAAGGCAACTTGATTCACTTGATACTGAACGATTTAAAGGTGAGAATTCTCTCTGATCTTGAAAACTTATTTTGATGCTTAATTTTCCTAGACAAGCTCAGTTTTAATATTTCAATTTCATCCAGTCTAGCGCCCCTGTTTGGGAAGATTTCGTCGGCAAAGCAAGTAAACTACACTCGGCGCTCAAGTACGTCTCGTATAATTTGGAGTGAATTTTTTTTATCTACATTTAGATCACTCATCTTTTTGCCTTAGGGAATAAAGAGGGTTATTGGTTTTGATATTTATTTGTTCAGGGCAACAGTTGTAGCTGCTGACGCTTTTTTGGACGCTTTTCAGCGAATTGCGGATCTGGCGAATTCATCACGAGGTCAGTTTACCTCTCTTACACTATACTCTCATTTTGCCGCGTATACTTAAACTTTCATTTGCTTTAGAACCTTAGTTATTCAGAAAGAACTCTGCCAAGGTATTCAAGAAGCTTTTCAACAAGATATTTTCTCTGAATTTTTTCCGAAATGAAAAACTACACAAGTCAAAAGCACATGTTGTAGTGAACCATGTCACTCTACGGTTTGGGTTCATTGGGTCACAGTCTGAGCTCAAGATATTTTTAGTCGTTGTTTATTTTGGCAAGGTTTACTTTTTGTGAAAGAATTTCGTGTTCATGTTTGGCTAGTGAGCCATTTTCTCTTTTAAGAACACTCGATAGTTAAATTTTGAGTGCGCGGAAAGTTTTTATCTAGTATTCTCTGAAATCCTCCACGAAAACGCGATCGATAAGGGAATTTACAAATCCTTTTATAATTTTATTGTAATTCAAAGAAATGCGACGGCATGTTGTTTAGTTCTGCTTCTTAGATAGGTAAAATGACTGGATAACAGGCAAATTTGATGTTGAATTGCGCTAAACAGAGTTATTGGCTCTACGAATAAGCGATCCAGTGAATTTGAAATGAAAAATCCAAGAATGAATACAATTGAGGACGTTTGCGCATACAACGATTGCTTTGTTGTTGTTCAGTTGAGAAATATGACACGGTTATGGCGACGTTGCAAACTTGAAATAAACCAGCGACGTTCAGGAAATTCGTACTTGAAATTATTACCATAGCTTCAGCTGTTTGCTCGAAAAAAGTATCTGAGAGTACAGCTTCAAGCCATGGTCCGTTAAAAATTTTGGCGCGAGAAAAATCGTATTTTACCGCGCAATTTTGTTCCGCGCCATTTAAATTTGTACGATATTTGCTTGTGTTTACTGAGGGAAATTTTTGTGTTGTTTTTCTTTCTTTCGGTGCGTGAAAATATTTTTTCTTTACTGTGCTTTCACTGTAAGCAATCGTGATTTTTTCTGCCGTCTTATCAATTTCCCTGCTTCAAATTTGCGGTTTGGTTTCGTTGCATTATTTCCGTCATAAATCCTGTATCGTGCCACCTGTTCTGTATTTCTGGGTGCTAATTGAGTTTATGGAGTCTTGAAAATCCGCGTTGTTGAAAAAACACTCTACAGAATTTTGCAAAGAATCGATTGACTTCAGATAGACGAAGCAAAAACAGGAAATGTATGTCAGCCGAGAGGTCTCTTTTCAAAAAGGAAGCTCTACCGATTAAATATTGTCAAACTGCCAGAACAAATATCTTTTTTCCGTATTTATAATACAACTGCGCGAGTTTTTTTTTTAAATCTTGTTTCGATGCGAAAAATGTCGTGCAAAATTTGAAGTTTTTGCCATGATACTGATTTTTTAGAACGAAATGTGTTCACCAATCATCTCCTCTTACGGAAACAGTTAATGTAACTAATCGACCTCAAGATTCTGCGGTGAATTCCTTATTCTGTGTGTTTTTAGAAGATATTTGAAGTTGTTGGAAATGCTTTGTACGAGCCAAAGTTCCTGCATTTTATATCACGTAATTTTTTGTCAAAAGTACTTACATTACACCAAGCAATTTTGTTATAAAATTGTCATATAAGTAAGTACCGTGAAATTTTTGAATGTGCTCTGAATGTTACTTGCACAGATGTGGAGGTCTGTTTTAACACGACGAAGTTCCCCTCTATTTGACTTTTAAATCAATCACTTGTTTACTACAGCAGATTGATTTTTGCCAAATTTATTTTCCTGTTGGGTGTCTCAGGAAAATTATAACAGTATTGCATCCTGCTGGGAATTTTGTTATTATGTTGATTTGTAAAAAGGACAGGTACTGAAATATACCTTTTTAATTTAATTTTTATAATGGTTGGATTATGAAAGCAGTTACAAATTTGAAAGGCAGGCACAGAGTAATACATACCCCTTAAAACATATGCAGCAAAATAATAATAATAATAATAATAATAATAAAAATTTGATTCACTTACATTACAAAAAGGCTAAGGAGAGGATTTTTTTATTATTTAGGAATGGACAAATTCTGTTCTGCATATCTTTCGTGTGAAGTTTGTGCAAGGAATTTTATATCTTTGACCAAGCTATGGTATCTAACAGCAGACATTTGGAAGAGATGTCAAATTAGTTTGTCATAAGTATGAGAGGAAATGAAAATAGAATGTGCATTGAGATGATATCACCAAATTTGTCTTTGGGTGAGTTATCCAAATAAGCTTTGATAAATTGTAAAATTTTGGATTAAAAACTAATTATTTTGATTATCAACTGAAGATTAGAAAGCACAGGAAAAAAGAAGCACTCTGTTGTCAAATCTGTTCATAATTTTTTTTTTAAGATTGTTATGTGGGGAAATAGTTAAGAAATAAAGCTGTCTCTGTATCTTGTCTGTTCTTAAGGGGACACAAATTTTTATAGAAGATGCAAGGAAGATAGATCAAAACAAATTTGAAAGATAAGAACTTTCTCATTTTATTTCTGCCCAGTGTTCTTGCCATATTGGAAGACATGGCTACTTTTAGCAATGACTATCCTCTCATTAACCAAGATGTCACCTTTCCTCTACATGGGGCTGTTGTGCTTAATTAAATACCTCAACTTCCTTTTGATAAGTCCTAGGTTTAAAGAGCCATTAATTTACTGGCACACCTTTGAATCTGTAGTGTTTTTGTCCCTCCTGAATTAATTGTGAAAACAAAAATGTTTTGAAACGAAGTTGGCTTGACAGTCATGTCAAAGTGTACTTTTTATCAAGAGACATTTTCAGCTTTGAGTAAAACAGGTATATTGACTTTGGGCATTTATAATTTTACACTTAGATAACTTATGCTTCAACAAATAAGCTATTATCCCAGACAAAATGTTAAAAATGCTGTTTATTTCTCTTTAAATGGTCAATTATTCATATCAGAATTAACTAGATTGCGGCTCATATGCAGATACAATCATGCTATTAGGCTGTATTACACAATGTTGCAAGAAATATTTCCAGTTTGTCTCTTAGAGAAGATTTCTAGTCAGGAAGGAGGGGGTTCCTTTTACTTATCACAAACAAAAAAATATTTTTTTATTCATTTCTATTATACATAAAACAAAGAATGTCATTCTATGTAAATATTTCTTTGTTCCTGTCTCTGGCTTTAAAATTTTAAAATGATGTCATCATAGTACATTCCTTTCCAGTTCACTGATGATGAATGGAGCACTTTGCCAATCATAAATTATTGCTGTCAGTTCTAATTACACTTTTAAAAGTTATATTTTTAGACCAAACATTGGTTTTACATGAGTCATTCTGTGAATTGAAAAAGAATGTCCTTTTTTATCCTCACAATGTGACTGGCCAGTGGGTAACTGAAAAACTATTAATTACAGCCTGTACACAATTTTCCCTTATATTTAATCTTGTTATCACTGTGTTGAATGAAAGCAGAAAAACCTTCAGAAAGGTTTTTTTCCTGTGTTCTTAATTAAATTTTCTTTATCATGGCAAAATTGTTTAAGAAATGTTCATTCTAATGATAACAATATGTACGGTTTTAGTCATGCATGCTATGCATAAGGTATGGAGGAGATTTTTTTTTTGTTTGTTGTTTAAGTCACTGAAGTATTCCTCTATGCCTTATTTTGCAAGCAAATTTTAGAATTTCAGCTTTGTATTCAATTTGCCTTGGCTCCAGCTTGGATAGAAATAGTTTGTGTTACTTAAAAACCTTTACATGGAATGCCAGACTTGTGGTCACTTAATGGAGCTAAGATGATTGACAACCCATTTGTTTGGTGTCTTATACATTAATCTAGGCAAACAGTGTTTTCTAGAAGCACCAGCGGCTGCCCTTTTGTCTGCTTCTTGTTTTTGAAGCGCCAGTTACTTCATCAAAACAAAATAGTCAAAGACCAGTCTTTATCAGAAATAACTTTAGTCTTTGCTTTCTCTGTGTAGTACCAAAAAATATTGATTAAAACTGAAAAGAAAGCAATCAATTAAAGCAAGTGAAATGGATGTTAAAGAAATAGGTGCTTATGTTCTTAAGGGCACTGACTTGTATACTGCCTGCTACTATTAAAAAAATTTTTGATGGCTGGTAACTCCAAAATCTCCAGAGAACAGTGGGCAAATCTTTGTTGTTGCCCTTATTTACCAGTAGCATACATGTATAAACTTGTATGGATCAGAGTTGTGTTAAGTGAACAAAATTGTCAGTTCCTAATGTGCCTTATACCTAGTGAAATATTACTGAGCAAAAAATAAAAAATATCCATGTTTTTAAAGTGCTTTGTTTATAGAATTTCAAGCTTAATATATTTCATCAGACAAGATTACCAATATTCTGGGCCTGAAACTCAGGGCATGTTGGCAGTGCTGTGATCTCAGCATTTTCAAAAGTTGGTTGTGATCTGTAAAGAATTATAGAGGAGTTCATATAGATAGTTGTTACTTTCCCTGTAATTACAAAATTTTGTCCGTGGTTCATGGACAAGACCAATCTTTGGAGATTGTCATTGACTTATTTTTTATAATTAGTGGACTGATTTCACTGTTCAATAACGATTATTAATCATCAATTATTGTACGCCAGGATGCTGCAAAGACATTGGAGGCTCTCTCACAAAAATGGTGATAAGACATCGCAGTGTGGATGGTAAACTCAAAGGATTTGCTGGGTATGTTCATAGGAAATACATGGAACATAAGAGATTTTTAACTTCGAAATTTGGTAGCTCTGCTTCTTAAGTCAGGAGCAGCTCAGCTTTGTAGCTTTGTACCTCATGTACGGATGAACATAGACTCCCTGAGACTCCTGTGACTTAGGTATCACTTAGGTTATGGATTTTTCAAGTCATTCAGATTGAAAGTGTCATACTATTCAGAGTGGCCTCACAATTAGGCTCAGTTTTTTTACTGGTGACTTGTCACTTAAAAGTCAAAGACTTGCAAGGATAAATTTCAATCTGAAGTTCACTGATTTATTATCCATTTTTGATGACATTTTCAGATTGCTAAATGAGTCACTGATATTTCCTCTGCAAGAGAGGCTGGATGATTGGAAAAAGTCTGTTGTACAGATGGACAAAGATCATGCAAAAGGTAGTTTTTTCCCTAAAACTCTACAAAATAATTGTTTAATATTTAATGCTCCCAATATAGTTTGTTAAAGAGATATATTATTCTGCTTTCCATAACGTGCTGAAATGACTTGCCATCAAGACATCCCACTACTATTAAAATTTCTTTATCTTGTTAGTTACACTAGTGTCCCTTTTTCACTTACTGACAGACTGGCTTTGCACAGTCTTTGATGGATTCTCTTTTAATTTTTATGTGGTTTTTATTTTTTAAGAATATAAGAAAGCCAAACAGGAACTAAAAAAGGCCACAGCAGAGACAAGTAAATGGCAAAAGAAGGTTAAAAAAGGTGAGTTAGGTGAGCAAAGCCTTTGAATTCAGTTTAGTGTCTTAAAGTATTCAAGCAAAGGACACACCCTCGGAGGATAGCTTTCTGGCCATAAGTCAAGTTGACCATTAGAGGGTGATTTACAAATCCTTGCTTAGTAAGTCACAAAGTTCGTCAAGTGCCAGCTCTTTCTTTTGGTCCTCAGCACTCTTTGTCACAGAAAGAACATAAGATTTTTCAGTCCATGGCTGTCACTCTTAATTGCTGATGAGTAATTTTCTCTCAGTTTTGATGATCACTAATTTTTTCTTTTTCTCCTGGTTTTCTTTGTTCTATTAGGAAAATCAGAGCACCAAGAAAAGTTGGATGCTGCCATGAAGGTTAGAACTAATATAGCATGTATTTGGTGTCAATATTTACAAATTGTTATCTCTGGTTTTTATTAGGCTTCTAAACTCATTGCACCCCAACATCAGCATTCCCATTCTCCACACTGTTCTCTTTACATTTCCTATGTTACTAACAAGAAGAATTTGTGTGACATTCAAGAGCTTCTTAAATTGGTGATCGTTTCCTTTTTTTTTCTTGTGGCCTTGACTTTTGATTTAAGGGTCATAGGTCAAGGGTGATAGGTTAAGGGTGATAGGTCAAGGGTGATAGGTCAAGGAGAAATTAGATGCCAATCTCTCTTTTAAAGGGTTAATTGAGTACCTTTGGCATTTTGATATAGAATTTCCACTGAGGCATAAACGAATTGGCTCTTGAATCTCTTTTCGTTTTTCTAAGCAACAATTTGTGTGGCAGATAGTTTTCAGTAGTGCTCATTAGAATCTACTCGTACACGTAATTTATATATTTGGCATAGTTCTCCTAGAACACAGATTTCAGTGTTGTGAATTTATTGATTCTGTTGCTTGATTTTACAGCAAGCAAGTTATCAACAAGCTCTTTTTGAAGACCAGGAAAAGCGATTCCTTCAGAGAGCGTTGATTGAGGAAAGGACCAGATACTGCATGCTGTCAACTTGTTTTAGGCCAGTTGTGGTAGGTCCGATTATTAGGCCATAGAAAAGCAAATCATCTTTGTTTCCTTGTTTGACTTGTAAGTGCACCAAAAAATGAACGCTGAAATTATGCTTTCGGTCAACTACAAAGTTGAAAATAACCAAAGTTGAGCGCATTTCATGGTAAGTTCTGGAACGTCTGCGCATGGGCCATGAACGGGTTTGGGAAAAAAATTATTGTGTTGGAAAAGTGTTAAGTGACTTACTGGCATCTTACGCGAAACATGTTTTGACATGTTTTGACATGTTTCGCTGTTAACACATAATTTGAAAGAATCAGGAGATTTAAACTCTTATTTGCCCACAAAAGTTGAGAACAGGTAGCAACAAGTAGCGAAGGATTTTGGCCGCAAAAAATAACCTAATTGACCACTTGCAGTGGATATGGTAACTGCGAAACATTTTTAAGGAAAGTACAGTAAACTTTGGGACTAATATTCTCTCTTTTTGTCATTCACTCTTGTGGACAGCTGCTATTTTAAATGCAAACTTTATTCCAACTACTTTTATGGTTGATCATGTTTTACGTTAGGGCAAATTAATGTAATATGGTTTTGTTCTCTTTTAGGAGCACGAGATTTCCATGTTAGGGGAACTAGAACACCTTCAGTCTGTTCTCGAGGACATCGTTAAACAAACAAAAAATCCCACCGTTCTGCCACCAGCGGGAGAGGATCTGGTGCGAGAATTCAGATTGTCGGATCATCATAATTACGATGATCAGGTAAAATAAGCGGCGATTAAATTTTAAATCTGATTATCACTTCCGCTCTAGTTGAAAAATATCCAGTCACTGCCACCGAGAATAGTCCTTTGCGGGGCTACCCTCGCGTAGACTATTATACCGTATAATCAAATGAGAAAATCAGAATTAAATGCCTGCTGCACATTCGCAGAGAATCAAATGCCTACCAGTCATACTGTGGACCCTTATAGTCTATAGTTGATAACACCGGCTTGCGCTCAGCATTTCGCTGAGTAGGTGAACCCCCTGAAGTGATGAACACGTAGTTTCTTCTTGCAATACCAGCTAACCATCCAAGCAACTTCTGATGAAAATTGAACAACTTGTCTGTTGGGGTCAGTAACATGATCCGTTAATAATAAATAGTGAATTGTAAATAATAATAATCAAATTAAGGATAATAGGTAAATATTTTATTGTACTGTAACAGTAATGTAAAATCATAATTTAGTATTATCAACTGAGTTGATAACATATATAGGCCACCGTAAAGAGTTTCAAAGCTGACGTTTCGAGTGTCAGCCCTTCGTCAGAGTAGATGCTAAGCAAAGTTGTTAGTACTGTATTACTCTGTTATAATTTCCCACCGGCGCAGCACCACAGTTTCTTTAGAAACTTACCACCTTAATATAATTGTCATTATCCTAACTTTTCTCACATCATGTTGTAATTCATTTTTCTCCTCTTTTATTTTAAACTTAAGTCTCCTCCACCGAGTCCAACAGCAACTCTGACGAGAGCTGCAAGTCCGCTGCATACCGGCCGGGACCCCCCTACCACCCCTCCTCCGCCGCCTCCCTCGGAAACGGACCCCTACTACAACGCTTTCAGCCGGCATTATTCATTCTCCGTCAAACACACTCAAACGCGGAACAAGGTCATTGGATCAGTGACACCCACCACCTCTCCTAAGAAAGTCGCGCCTCCGCGGATCTGCGCACGCTCTACCAGTTTTAGTGTTTCTTCGACCTCCTCGCACTCTTCAATGTCATCTTTAGGCTCGTCTATTGGGTCGCCGTCCATCGACAGCTTCCCGCAGCCGCCAACCCCGCTGCTATCGCCCGGTTACTCGGGAGACTTGCAGAGCGAACCATTACCCCCTCCACCCTTTCCTGGAGCAGTGCCCACCTTACCCCATCCAGGCAAGTCAAGTATTATAATTGTTTTTGTCAAACTCGATTGGTTGATGATAGACACTGCAACGAAAGGTTCGGTTGTCAATCTTGTGTTGTGTTTACAAGGACTACAAACTTCGAAGGTTTTAAGCGTTCCAGCTCTCTCTGCCGAGGAATAAAACTCTGTACCAGCAAACTACCAGAGAAACCTGTCAAGTATCCCAAGTAAAGGTAGTTTCTGTGTCCTTTGAGCCAAGGATAGAGAGCGGGTCCATTGGGAGTCGTACCAGGGCCAGGTACGAAAGAGAGCCAAAAAAAACCGAGGGTTTCTCTATCTTTGACTGGTGTTTTTTTTTTTCGCTGTTTATTGACTTTTTGTGGCTTGTTCGTCATGGAAGCAGGGATCACTGATTAGTTATGGGTAAAATGAAAGATGTCAGGGTAATACTCAGCAGTTTCTCATTTGGTTTCTTTTCCTTCCTTGAAGGCGACAGAACATCTTGGACAACGTCCACGGACTCCGGGTGTTATTCGTCTTCCTCAGGGAAAGGTCACCTTCTGCCTCGCTTGCACAAGTATATCTTCCCTCCTCGATCGCGGAACACCCGAGATCCAACGAGCCTTCAGGAAGGAATACCCAGGGCCCTCAATACGCCACGCCCTACGCTGTTAGCAGCACACGATCACGGTGTATGAGTGAATCGGCTTCCGCTATGTCGCCTTACTACCAAGGAATTGCGCATCGACGTAGCGACAGTGAGACTTCCTCGCAAAGCAGCTATTCAGGCAACGGCGAGGTGCCGGCTGGGGGCATGAACAGCAGCGATTCTGGATATTTTAGCTATGGAGGACGTTACCATCGCTCGAATCCGGAAAGTATACAAGAAAACTCGGGCGGGTGGGCGCCCCAGCAGAAAGCGAAGTCCACGTACAATAGGAGTCAAAGTGTATCAGGGCGACCGTCTGCAGCTCAACAGGCGCATCTGGCAGCTCTGGCAAGTCATGCCGCGCGAAGCAGAAGTGCACCAATGCCTCCCGCAAGGAAATCATCTGTTCCACCGCCGTGTCCGGAGAGAAGAACTGGACTTTCTGATGGTGAACTGAACAAGGAGGATCAGGAACTGGGTGAAGGCGCTCACTCGGATGAAGAAGGGCTAAGTATGCTACAGAAACAAATTCGGCGTCAGAAAAAGCTGATCGAGGCCAAGGCGAAAGACAAAGGCGAGCAGTCTTGATATTAATGAAGCTGTTAGAGCTACTAACTTAATCTGAAAAATTACTTTGGCGTTTAAGTTGCCATCCGTATCTTCAATAACCAATTTGATTATCTCGCCATGTGAACTTTGTGATTGAAAGGTGATGATATTCACATGCTGCGGAAACAAGTGAAGTGGGGTAGTGAAATGACTATTATATAATTACCATATTTACGATAGCGTGTATGCTGTCAATATGGTGCCATATAATGGTTTACATAAAAGGACTAAGGAGACTATGTACGTATGTAAGTAGATATAAGCGGTGGGGGCTTTTGTCAAACCGCGTGATCAGAAAAAGGTTAAATTGTTAAGAGTTAGGTTGGCCATAATCGGCCATGCTAAAGGTTTTATAGTATTTAAAGACGTGCGGCGCGTTTTAAAAAGTTATCATGTTAATAGTTTGCATAATGTTTCCATTAATAGAGCTCTAAAGCTTTTGTAATGAAATGAATGCTGCGCTAACCTTCTGAGATTTTTAATATATATACTGAGAGCTTTGGGTAGAGATTTCACCAACGGCGCTTATATCAGGGCCAAAAAAAATCATCTTGTCCTGTATTTATAACAACGATAAGAACGCGGTCGCTTAGTTTAACGCCATTATTCCTTTTTACGAACTCTGGTTGTGTTAGATTTTTTTTAAGTTTAGGATGGGTGTTGAAATGCTTCTCTAAAGTGTCAATAGATTTGTCAGTTTGGACGACATTTTTTGTTCAATCTTAATTTAAAGTTAATTTGAACAGTGCCCATGGAAATGAGATTGTTATGTTCAAACGGCTGGTGCTGTTTCTTCTTGACATAAAGCTAATCGGAGTGGACGAGAACCTTATTCAACGCTGTCCTGCAAGTCAGTGGCAGTAATGAAAGCGCAGGCGCCTTCCAGGGTTGACAGGTCTCGCCCAGTCTATCGCTATTCATTTCCATGGATCACTTTTGTCATTTTTTACTTAATTTGAGGCATCAACGATTCAAAAAGATAATTGTTGACCTTTTTGCTATGGAGATGTAGCACCCTTTTCCTAGAAGCCTATGCGAAACGCACTTCACATAATGGAAGGGCACGTGCTGTAAATAAGCAAAGATAGAAATTTATATATGCAGGAACAGTTTGCCGCTGTACGAGGGCTATGTTGCGCTCTATGATTCTCCAAAACTTGATAATTTTTTTGGGTAGTTCGTCACTTAGAATCCGGGTTGATTTTTCCTCCATTCTCGAACTCCCCTTTTTCTCTCTCGTTGATTCGTTTTTTTTTTTTTGTTGGTGTACACCAGTACACCAACATTTCCTAATCTCCTTCAGCTTATTAGGTTCAATTGTTAGTGACGGAAAAGTTGCCTTAACATTGTGTAACTTGGCCCTCTTATTGTCAGAATTGATCACATTACTGTTCAAATTTTGTGTTCGATTAAATTGATAAAGCGGAAGATTTATCTCATAGTTAAACGGTAGTTCCGGTTGTTCTGATCTATGCGGTTCGTTATGTAATTTCGTACCTGTGCTTGTTCATCGACTCTCTTTTTGTGTAATCGTTCTCAAATAATTCAAGTTTAAGTCGAACCTTCTGCACTTGTTATAAAAAAATAAGGATAGCAAACTTATATTACCGGCCATTGTATCTTAAAGTCTGGAGTTAGACTAAGTGGTTCCAATAAAATAGAGATATCCAGTTTGTTAAAGGGAGTTACCTGCCGTAAAAATCTTTTATTACTTCTGTTCAGCCTTTCAACAGAACATACACCTCTGCATACAGCCTTAAATTATCATTAATGCACGTAGCGGCGTGGGCGTCGACTAGCGCAACAGCTTATGCTTGGAAAGTGGGGCTACACGTAATTGCGTGCTGTTAAATCTGTCGCATAGAAAACTCCCTAGAGTAGGATTCCGTAGGCACTTTAATGGTTATAACTCGTCCTTGACATCTGCTGGTCTATCGTAGTCCAAGCCGTAGACCTCTTTTAGCCGTTGTTTAAACGCTTCCATGGCATAACCAGGTACAGGCAAACTGTCCAGGATTGCCTTTCTTTTCTCTTTAAAATCTTCTGAACGCATCGCGTACTCGTAAAATTGAACTGTCTTCCTAATAGCTTTGTCGAGTGTGTGCGGATTCCAGCGAAGATAATTCCACGCCATTTCAATATCTACCGGTCCGCGAGTCACCGAGGGGTAATAATACGTTCCTCGCTCGCTAGACTTGTCAAATTTTACGTCAGAAACACCAAGATGCTTCGCCGTAATTTGGAGAAATTCCTCCAGCGTTGCAGTCTCGCGGAAGGCTAGGTTGTAAGCGAAGTTGTATACGTTCTCGTCGTACTCAGGTAGGACAATCAAGAGATTTGCGACATCTTCGGCAAAGACGAAACTGAGCGGCTTGTTTTGAAGACTCTTTGGCAGTTCTAAAGGTTTGTCAAAGATGTCGTGGAAACGCATCCAAAGGAGATAGCGCCAGAAGCGATCGGTGTTGTCTCGCATTCCAATGACGTCAGGAAGGCGAATAATCATAAAAGGAATGTTCCATAGTTCGTGTTCTCTTCTGAGAACCTCTTCACCTAGGAGACAAATTCGTCTGCGTTCAGACAATACTTTGAGCTTGTAGAGACGTAGTTAGGGGAATTATGTGCATGCAGGAAGGTTAATGAGACCGCGCGCCGGCTTGCGCGCGGTGCTGTCAAACTTTCTAGCTCGCGAAGAAACATTTGTACCGAAGCGCTTTTGATGAAGGCCTGCTCGCACATTAGGATACTTTTTTAAGTACATACAAATTTATATTTCACATGATAAAAACGCGCGAATTCGAAGAATCTGTTCCGCACAAATCTTTTCCAGATACTCTATGGCAGATCTTATTTTATGAATACAGCACGCGAAGATTCGTAACCAATACCCCACCTCTCTCTTTAAAAAATCATAGCTACGTCTGGCTTTTGAGTCTGAGGGTTATAATTGAGAAGCCTACTGATGCGAAACACTTAAGGTTGACTAAGCCAGCGAGCAGACCCTTATTGTCAGTGCTTTGGCACAAGCGTTTCTTCGCCTGGGGGAAAGTACGAGGCTGTGAGCAACGCGAGCCATAGAGACGTCCTGTAGGGGTTCCGTACTGATAGTGCCAGACCCTCAGAGAGCTTCTCCCCGATTCGTCTCAAATCTTCCCGCAGGCGGAGAAACGCACGTCCTTTAACGCTCAAAATGGCGGCTGGCTCGCCGGCAAGGTTTACTTTGCAAATTGGGTTCACAGATTTAGTACAGACGACTCTCAGCAAGTTTCCATAACAATAGGCAATTGTGCAAACGGTTGACGACATTATTATAGCCAACAAATGGACCTAACAGATCGAAACTAACCGATAACAATTTGCGTAAGCTACATAACCTTTATTTTAAGAGGGAAAAGAAGTCAGTAATATCATATAAAACTGACCAATCAGTTCTTTTTGCTTTTTTTAAGATTAAGACTTGTACCCAAAAAGATGCTTGAAATAGCAAGCAGGTTAAATGTACTCACACTCCAGCTTTGCACTTCCATAAGGGTCCTTCTGACTATAGGCCTCCCTTGTCTTCGGATCCTCTGGGCGCTTGGCATCGTCCTCACGCGTGGGTCCCTCGTGGGAAGGTTCCTCGCAAACCTCATACACAGAATCAGTGCTGATGTAAATGTAACGACGAATCCTGCTACGCATCTTGAGCATAAAATCCTGAGGATGTTAAACAAAATCTAAGAAAGTAGAAATCCACGGTGGGAAGGGTGGGGGGGGGGGGGGGGGAGGACAGAAACCTTTTCCATATAATTGTCCCAATCTTCAATCTTTACCGTGCCCAACTGAGGGTAGCTGAATTAAGTGTATTAGTTAGTGCTTGCCGAAAAGAGCTCTTAAACAAGGACGTTTGATATCATTTCAAGGACATTTGATATCATTTCAGTAAACATTCGTTACCTGGAATCTTAAATTTTTTAACGTCTAATTTCACTGAGTTCGTTTTAACAAGTGCCAAGCGTCACACATGCGCATGATTTCTGTTAAAAGCACTTTGATTCACCGATTCTGTTACCTTAATGTTCGGCCGCGTGGAAGTTGTCACGCAACGGTAGCTGTAACAGATCACAGTGAAATGTGACAAAGAAATGCACTCCTGTAAGAGCCATGTATCGTTTATGTGCGTGAATTCTGACACGAGCGCTTGCACGGATTATAAAGGTAAGAATACAAGGCCTTAACTCGTTGAATTTTTTAAATTTCATTAACGTTATATTTACGCTATCGTAGAAGAACGCACTCCGTAAAGACCCGTAGAACGCACCGACAGGTTACGTTGCGTTTACAAACAAACAAATTGTTGACAATAAACATCGATATTACATTGTAACAAAGGGTGACTGTTTACCTTAATATCACTAGGTCTGTAACCACTAAAGTCGAACACCACATCAAACATGCCTTTCTCTTGTGTAACATCTCCAAGTCTTTCAGCGCAATCGTTAAACTTAGCTCGATCGCAAGGCACGAATTTGACCCAAGGTTTGATTCTAAGAGCAGAGTCCCAGTACCACGTCCCTCGATGCGCGATTGTGATGTCGTGTCCTCTCAGCTTCAACCGAGCCACCGTCTCGCTTCCTAGCATTCCGTCACCTCCGAGAACAAGAATTCGCTGTCGATAACGTGATTGTGCTCCACTGGATGAAGTGAAGCATAAGCACAGTAAAGTCGAGGCCAGTAGAAGATACATGGCCGTGGAGGTCGAACACTTTCTGATGGCTGCACTGGTATTAACAAGCGGAGCTTCACAGAAGGGTCTTTGTGAGGTGGCATTTCTTTTACTGTCACGCAACATCCGGTGTGCCTGTCACACGAGCAATCATGTTGGCGGAATTCGTTCGAAAATACGCAGAATATTACTGTATTTAAGAATTTATACACAAAGTAGGAGATTGGATGAAATATGTTATGACCTGCAGACTTATTAGGTCCGTTGCTAAAAAAGTGTACTTCAAACGAAGCTCGGAATACCTCGAACGAACCTTCGCACAGAATGGGATCATTTTCAAATAAGAGAAAAAACAAAAGTATAATTCATCAATTTTGCTCTGAGTAAAAAAATTAAGATTTGGACAGCCAGAAATTGTATTTTTGAAAGGCGAGTGATTTATTGTCAGAGGAAAAATTACGATAAAATGATATTTCGTGACCTTTATCCAGTAGAAACGATTCACTCATTGGGGTGTTGCTGAACAGAAAGTTCGAGGGCTCTAATGAGCTTTGTTCTTCTCCAAACGCGTCTCAAACTTAAGGATGCTGCAAACTTGAAAGAATTTTGCAATTGCATCACATTAGCTTTTTCACCTGCGAAAATCCCCTCTGGAGACGCTGCAGCTATGTGACATGTTGTTCTCTAGTGCACATTGGTATCTTCTCAGAGCTGTAAATAGAGGCAACGGCAGCTATTTGGCCAGATGTCTAACAGGGGTAAGTCAAAATATTGGGTTCACCACGGTTTTATGGTGGATGTTTTCTCTATTTTGTCATAATCATTTCACTTAGCTCTATTATTTTGACTCTGATGCTTTCATTGTTCTATGTCATTCGTTAACTCACCAGGGTCCCTCTCCGAGTATGAGTTGAGATATTTCAACTGAAATTACGTTAACTTTGTGTGAACGTAAATGACAGCTGTAGTTCTCCTCCCCTAACATAAAACAAGTTTGCCCAAAATCTTATAATTCATTTCCCTACCTGTTACAATCATAATATTTTGGTGGCCAATATGAAAAGACTGAATCAACTTGAAAATTCCTATCAGTCTTAAAAACAAGGTTATCAAGTTGAATGATTTGGGAACAAACTGCTCAAGGTTTGGGTAAACTTGTTTTAAGTTAAGGGATGAATTCAAAAAAGTGGTCAGGGGCAAGCTTGCATCTGGGCAAACTTACCAGCTACCTATCAATCAGATGCTTCAACCTTCAGCCACTGCATACTACTGATCTGCTTGCCCAGTAATTGTCAATAATTTGTGTGGTCCTTCCAATCACAATATCACAGTGGCATGTTAATGAGAGAAGTACCTTTGGTCAGAATTTGGACATTACCTTAACTTAAGGAAGAAGAAGTCATTAAATGCAAATTGGTTATGAAATATGAGGGACTGTTCAGTTATAGTTGTCTGCTGGGTTTTTGGTACACAATGTTTAGTAGTGTGCCAATCATTTTGAACTAACTGACCAATTATTGAATTCTCTCATTGATCTATTTGTTCACAATGTGTGAGAACAAGAACAGAGAATTGTGTGTGACCAGAAAGCTTCCAAGCAAAACTGCAGCACTGTTTTCTTCTTTGATTTTTGCAGGCCTTTTGGAAATGTGAATTTTTTATGTCAGAAGCAGTGTCTGTGACGATAAACTGTGAACCCTTTTACAACCTATCATTCTCAAAGGGAAGTAGGGGTGGGGGTAGGGTGCAGATTAGAAAATAATGTTCTCACTCTCCTCTGCTCTAAAATATATGCAGTACTTAACTTATTAAACAATTCTTAGGGCAGTGTCCATGCAACAGTGATATTCAATGTACCTGACAAAAACGTAACCAAAAAGATTGAAGGTAAGAAACTTGTTCTGTTTGGATTGTGTCCACATTTAAAGCTACAGTTGAAATTGCATAATAAAATTGGGCGTTAGATATCATTGTGAATAATTTCTCTGTTTTGGTCTTCTCTTAGTTGTACAGAATGACTTGACAAAGGAAAACGTGGATGCAATTGTGAATGCTGCAAACTCCTGGTTGAAACATGGTGGAGGAGTAAGTTGTTGATCAATTCATTGTTACTGTAAATGGGGTAAGTTTCTAAAGAAACTGTGGTGCTGCATTGGGGGGGGGGGAGTGTAACAAGACAATTTTTGTTTTATCAACTGAGTTGATAGTGTAAATTGGCCACCATAAAGAGTTTAAAATCTGCTGTTTGAGTATTAGCCCTTCATCAGACCAAATGAACCATTGGTTGTGGTAGTTAAGTAAAGAATGCAGAGATGAAAGTGGAGGTTAATTTTACAAATTCCCTTAATTCCAAAGTGTTTTCATATTAATGTTACCAAGATTTCTTGAATGTTTGAAAATGGTCTAAAATGTGTTTTTTCTATTCTGACAGCCTCCAAAGGCTACAGGTTTGGAACTAGAGACTCCACCTGATCATCTGTAGATATAATTTCATTAATTCCCACTTCTCCACTCCCTCCACCTCCCCTCAGGCCTTAAATAAGCTATGTCACTCCCACTTTACCCAGAATTCATTTAACCATACAGTTTGTAAAACTACTGTAATTCACTTCTTAATGATAAGTGTCAATGACCCTCTCATTGTGCTAGGTAGCTGGAGCAATTGTTAAAAATGGTGGAGATCAAATTCAAAACGAAAGTGATGAATATGTAGCTAAATATGGTCCCATAAAGACCGGAGGGATTGCTGTTACCAGACCTGGAAGTCTTCCATGTAGTATTTTAATCCATGCAGTAGGTAAGTTCAGTTGTATACATATGTTTAAATATGTATTGCTTTTTCCCGTCTCCATTTTCTTTATCATGTTGTAATTATTCAAAGGTTATGATTTTTGAAATGGAGGGAAGAAAAATAAAAAGATAAATAAACAAGTAATTAAAAAGTTTAGTTGTATGCTTGGAGTGGAGTGTTGATTTATTTATTTCAAGTTAAGGTGA
This sequence comes from Pocillopora verrucosa, assembly GCF_036669915.1. Lineage (NCBI taxonomy): Eukaryota > Metazoa > Cnidaria > Anthozoa > Scleractinia > Pocilloporidae > Pocillopora > Pocillopora verrucosa. The sequence continues at coordinate 30,441,523 of NC_089314.1, read as the reverse complement.
GTTCAAAACAGTGGGATTATATGTAAACACCAACTCTATGTTGAAGTAATGCTTCCAAAATTTCATTCATTCCCTTGAGAAAGGTGTAAAAGAAATTCCCCTTAATTTCCCTTATACTTAAAGACACCTGCTTTGAAACTGTTTGGGTTCGATTTTACACTATAAAATAGGTTTAAACTGTAGATTGGAAATCGTAAATTGAAATCTGCTTAAAATGATTTTTTCTGTTCAAAGAACACTGTGTAATCAAAATATGACAACAGGAAACTCACTGGAAAAGTTATTACATTCTTAAAACTTGCTTAAGACCTTGGGTTTAATCTAAACGAAAATGTCTTTTTAAGTTACTCTCGGTTACGGATCCTTGGGTCTCCATTACCACTGGGAGAACCCTCATTCCAGTTTTCTTTATTGTTAAGTTCTCCTACAAGGTCCTGATACTTGCTAACCTTCTGCGCTTCTTTTGCTCATATCCCCGAGTCGACGGCTGAGACTGTGACGTGACGTACTTGACAGGTCTGCGCAATTTTTTTTTTTTTTTTTCAACCGCCGGATTATTATCATCATCATTGTTATCAAATGTTATAAGTGTTTTTATACTTCGTTATCATTCTTGATTGATACTGTTATCATTTTTTTCTAATTTTTAGGTCCGGTTTGGATGGGAGGGCAAAAAGATGAAGACAGCAGTCTTCACTCAGCCATGTACAACTCTTTGTCCGAGTGTCATTCAAGGCTTCTGAGCAGTGTTGCTGTCCCCGCCATTAGTAGCGGTATTTTTGGATTTCCTAAGGCAAGATGCGCGAAGATTCTGTTCTCGGCTGTGTTGGAATTCTTCCGCGCTGAGCCCAAGAGCTCTGTTAATCTCGTGCGTCTTACAAACTTTGATAAACCAACTGTAGAAATTTTTAAGGACGCTGCAGCTGATTTAAACGAAGAACCCGATATAAGAGTGGAGCTAGGCCAAGCGTCGTGAAATTTAGTTCTTTTTAATAACTCTACGCTTAACTTCAAAGCAAACCATATTTAACAATTACTCACCAAAGTGGAGATAAATATCCACCACTTTCACCGACACTTTGGTGAATAAATTTTTTAGTGTAAACCACGCTGATACCAAAAACTTAGTTTATTTCTTTCAGTATATCGTAAAATGGTGAGAAATTAATTACGGGCATGAGGCGTCAAGTACAACTTCTCGCTCGTGCAATTCTATGTCGCCATTTTTGCGCCTTTTTTCTGAGTATTTGCGAAACCAAAAGCTTCGCTGCGTTGAAAAGAGGACAATTCTGCTTTTTTTCTCATGAGCCTAGAAATAGTTGGATCGTAAATCCGTGGTGTAAAAATGTCATTTAGTTTCGTATGTTTTTATGTTCATAAGGCTGCAGTTGTTAAACTCAAATTTGAGAGATACGTGCCATACGTTTTTTTGGGTAAAAGTTTCGCATGTTCACGCGTACTAACGAACTTTAAATTGGTTAGTAGGGGGACTGAAATGCATGGGGTGGTTTCGGAAGTTGGTGTGATGTATTTTTGCATGCGCTTTCTAATTTTTCAAATTGCCATATTTTATTGGCATACTTTAGGGTTTCGTGGGCGCTCAGTAAATACTTATTTTTTAGATACTTCCCCTCAGGTCTCGCCCACGTTGGGCAGGTGTTCAGGAAGACATGTGAGTCGGTATAAAGAAAGATACCATGAGATTAAAAAGCGAAATTGGAAAATGTTTCACGGAACAAACCAAAATTTTCTTTCTAACCATGAATAATTTTGTGTCGCTTTTTACTCTACTTCATTTCGTTCTTTTTTGCTCCTTTAATTTAAGGGCCTTACAGTTTTGTTTTTGTCCATGTAGGCGTAGGGAAAAATTAATTTCAGCTTTATTGATATACTAATCATTTAAGCTTTATGAACGTCCTCGATGAAAGAACTGTATTATTACAAACTGTCAGTAGCTTCTATCCATATGTTTATTTTCAATTCTTCGGCGGTTGGAGAGTCTCTTAAATTGTGCTCCCTTTAAGTAGAGCGCGTTATCGCAAAAAATTGTTATACGGGTGATCGTAAATATTCATCTTTTCCATTACGGTGACTAAGATAGACTAAACCATTGTTGCCTGGCAAAGTTGCAAATTATTCAATTCGCAAAATACCATCGATTTGGCTTGAGTGTAACAGCCAAACGATTGCTGCAATATATTTATTCATTCTTTCATTTAGAGTGATCTTCCCCAACATAGTTAAATTAGCTCGTTTGATGGAAAAGTACAATAATACTGACATTTTTGTCGTAAAAATTGCAAGAAAAAGGAAATAAATCTTACTGCATTTAGCATTTGCCAGCAAGTAAAAATCAGCCAGCAGCAACGTTATCTTTTTCGTTGGGCTTGTATCCTAGTTTATTTTCAAACATTTCGTTTTGTGTGGAGCAAGGCTAGGCTGTTGATGTTTAGGTGTCTAAAGGTCGTAATTGGACGTTGTAAAAATTTTTTGCTGCACAGCTTTAAAACCTAGGATTAATGCCTTGTTTTTTTATCTTAAAGATCGCAGAAAAGTGAATTGAAATGTCTTCTGCTTTAGCAAAATGCGTGTTTGCTAGATTGTTCCCACATATATTGTTATGGAAATGAAAGAGATATGACAGACACTGCAACAAAGTGTCACTTTTCGGTTGTGTTTTTGCCAGTCATTTTGACTAAAACACTCGACAAATCTGATTAAAAAGGAGACTTCGGAGAAAGGTTTCAAAAGTTGAGTTCTTTCAATAAAATTAATCGTTTTTAAAATGCTTCGTTTCTAGTGTGGACAAATAATAAAAGCGGTAGCTTTTTAAAAAGATGATTTTTCGCTTCCTATCAACATCATCTGGGGTTTCGTTGAACGATAGGCGAAAACTGACGTATTAAAACATGCGCGTTTTCAAAAACGCGCTACTGTGGACATTTAGGAGCAAAACAGTAAACTTCACGGTGGTTAAAAAAGATTTGCTTCTTTTTGTTGGTTGAAACTCAGACGGATTCTCAAGAAGAGGATTAGTGTGGTCCAGGCCTTACTCGTCGCTTAGTCAATCGTTGGTCTGTAATTTTGTGAAGGTTCCTGTGTGATCAAGAGGAAATAATGCGACGTTACCTTCCCTTGGCCATTTAAGTGGTCTAACTGACTGCATGTGGCAGTTTTCTGTTATCAAAAAAAAAAGGCTGAAGCAAGGGCTGGGCTGCATTGGAACGCATTCAAATATTTTGTAATTTTTCGCGTGGAAAAAAATTGCAGAATATTAAATCCACAATTTCAAAATTTCGGAGGTGGACGCACGAGATCTGTAGCTTTTAACCAAAATTTGTTGGTATGGGCAGATATGTCAATCTCAAAGTAAACGCTTTGGAGGAGCTAAAACATTTTTCGAGGTAAAAATTAGGCAAGAATGAATCGTATTTATGTCGCTTTCGGCTGTTGTGAAAAATTACTTCAGTAGCCTTATAGATTATAGTTTCTTGGCCTTAAAAAACAACAGCGCTCTCAGTATCGTGGATACACTATCAGTGGGCTTTTCTGTGGGTAGCTTCCGCTTTTCACTGACAGTTTCCCGATATGCTCCCTAAAGTTCGAAAGTTGAATGGATAAAACAGCATGATTGCTTGATTTGCAAAAATTTGGAAGCCTCCGAGGCAAGATCTCGGCTCCTTTGAAATTTGGCGAAATTTTGTTTCTGCGCAAAAAAATGGGCAAATTTTTGTAAACTCTGGGTCACACTTATTTCACATGACTTGTTGACAAATTAACAGCTATATACCCAAAAGTCTTAGCCCGGGCCTCATCTAAGGGCGGTCTTTGAACTCAATCGGTTACCATGATCGTACACGAGCCAAAAACAAGTTATCTTAAATTAGAGTCGGAGGAAAAAATTTTTAGGAAACAAAAAAATTAAAGAAAGCAAACAGTCACAAATCTTGGCCTAGCGTTACGCCCCGACGGCGCCGAAGTGATTGGTAGATCTTTCTGAAAGATCTTTTCTTCGATCCCTTTCCAGAAAAGTTGCTCATGTGAAGGGTTTTGTCCATATATAGCAACAAATATGGATTCAAACGAAGGAAAGTATAATTCAAGAGCGCTCTAGCCTTACAGGAAGTGTTTTTCAGCGTTTAAATTCCGGAATTTTGCCGTGTAGTATATTCAATTAATGTTTGTGTGTGCAGTATCAGCATCAAACAATTTTATTTTACAATATCACCACGTCGTTGATGCCTTTTTATGGTCAAAGGTTAACATTGCGGCTATTTTCTTTCAATATCATGCGTTTTCACTTATGAACTCGAGTTATATCACACTTGCTTCATATTAAATACGTTAAAAATAGCGCAATAATATTTCTTCGTCTCTTGACGCATCATTGGCCTAAAGCTGAGTCATGCCCTTAGCAGAAACTATATTTCAAAACACTCAATTCCCCTGAAAACAAAGCTATTACATGGACCCATCTGGACATGTTATGAATTAAAGATGAGCTGATTTCCTAGACTTGTTGTTTCTCGTAGGACTTCATAAATTTCGCATTTATTAGCCAATTGTTAATTTTACTTCACTTTTTCGCGACGAATAATTGTTGAAGACGCGGCTTTCAGCGAAGTTATAACGCGGAAAGTTTAATACCCATGAAGCCCTGTTTTCCTCAACAGCCCGTGAAATTATTTCCCAGTCGAGAACAAAATAATTTAAACCTCAAGTACTTTGTTTTGAACGAAGTCAAGTTGTTTTTAAGGCCACATGTTTTTGTAGATGTCACTTCCGCAACGTCCTTTTATCGTCACACGCAAACTAAAGATTAAGCCTTCGCTTGCTTCAGCGAATTTCATTGGCTTTCTCTAAAACTCCGTTATTAAAAGCCTGAGCCAAACAAATACAACTGAAAGTTAGAGAAAGCTCGAACTGCACAATTTTATAGTATTATGCTTTAAAAACAAACTTGCTAGCGTGCGGACAGATTTGTTGTGATATTCCGCGGACTTTGGTCGATCTCGTAAATTAGAACCAGACTGAACAAAAACCTGAAGACAGTCGGTCGATGTACGCAAGCAGTTCTGCAGGAGTAAGATGTTGAGATCAGCAGCATTCACCGCGGAAAGTTTACTATCTTGCAGTACAAACAATACAATTGTTTTCGATTAGAAACTTACTTGTTTTGCAAAGAACAGCAATTATATGGGAGTGGTTACCTTACGCCTCGGGCAAATGTTAAAGTTACATAGTTGAAACACGAGAGCATGAAAATAGAAACCGGAGATATTTAAATAGGCTTTTACCATGCACTTTTGAGTTGTTCAAACGCGCTTGATCGTGCTCTACCACATTAAATATATTTCACTGATGATGTAAAAACCCTGTAGCACACGGTTCATCGCGTGATTTTCGATTGAAAATTTCGGCAGTCAGACAGTGTGATATTCTGTCTGTCGAACAAAGAATATCAATCGTAGTAGATATTGTTGTTTTTTTTATTAATTATTGCAAACGTGCTGAAATTTTTCCTGAATGATTCAGCGTGACGGCTTGTTGCTATCTGTTGGCGCGCCGAAGCACTGGAACGAGCGTCTACACTGCCCTCACAACACGACAAATAGCCTGCGAGGTTGAAAAACAATAGCGCGAATCGATGACAAACAACTAGTGTAATTTTCAAAAGGTTTCGACCGGTACAGCGTGGAAAGCGATGTTTCTCTAACAGCTCCATATATCCTGACTCAAGCGGACTGAATCGCTGAGATTATTTGTGTTACTTTTTTTCGTTTTCTTGGACGCGTGTGTGAAATATTTTGGAAGATGAAAGTGACCATGGCAAGTTACGTCGAGGATTTGGTAAAGTGCGGGTTTCTTGAAATGAAGCTTCCGCGGAAACAGAGAAAGCTCACACACAAGGCAAGTCTGACTTTGATTGTGATTTCTTATTCTCCTTAAAGTATCTGCTAACTGAGCTTTTTAACAAGAAGTCAAACGAGTATTTTAATATATTCTGTGCACGTATGGGGTGAATAATGACTGCATAACTAATAGTAGTGTTTACTCTGATTTGTGTGAGATATATTCTGTTTTCTTCGCCACATCTGATTGAATACTATTTCAGGTTAATAACCAGAACACACAGATGAATACTTGTCATTAAGCAGGAGCAGGAATTGCCAAATTCGGCGACATTTTCAAACCCTCATTCGAAACCTTACTTTAGTAAACAAGTTGTTCAGCTGCTAGGAAAAGTATTGTAAATTCATCGCCATTTGAAACCTAATAGTGCTAGTTTTTCGTTTGATTGGTTAAGTGTACTTTTGTCTAAGCTCGAAAATGAAACGATTTGAAATTTGTGCGAACAAAAAGAGGTTTCTTGAGAATTTTTTGACAGCAAAATTATCAATTTCATTTCGCGCATGAATTAAAAATCAAATGAAATAGCTATGAAATTGATGCGTTAACGATGTGTCTGCTGTCGTAAAGAACAATCACTCAAACCCCCTTAGTTTTTTCACGTTTGTGGCACATGGATTCGTTTTCTTCCTTCCGCCGTTTCAAAAGCGATGAGTTTTGGCCCGTCTTTGTACACAAGTGTCAACAGATAAAATTATCCATCTAAGCTGTCACAGGTCGCCGGCCTCAACGTGGAACGATATCAAAAACATTCTTGGCAAGGAAAAGAAACGTTATGTCTTTAAAGATGGAGCAGACTAATGCTATTACAACGGCTAGCCGTTTGCTATTAAAGTTGTTTTTCTTATTGTGTCGAGAAAACCTGCAACTGACATTATCGTTGGAGATGAAATATGCATGTGATTTTGAACAATAGCTAAGGGCGAATTACCCATGGAACGCGTAAACACCGAAAAAGTAGAGTACACTTAACGCATATTGGCCTTCTGGAGTAATCCCTTTATTACGTACAAGAAGCACCTCTGCTTGAATCTTACGCACACGAAGTAAATTGAAGCTTGCATTGCAGCGGAAACATATCTTTTGTATTGTGATAAAATTCAAGAAACGGGATTCAAGTGCCTCATTTGTTATTTACCGTCAGCTCTATCATTTTTTTTGCCTCAAAGAAGTGCGAAAAACATGAAATAGTGAAAAAAGTATTTGGTAATTGCACATCATTGTAAACAACCATGGCTCTCCTGGTCGGTTTTTAATGTCTGAAATTTGCGCAGAAGTGAAATTGTATTACATGTGTAATATCCTTTAATTGGTGGGGGGCAACAAAACAACTTTGAACAAACAGAACAACACTAAATGCAATATTTATAGAAAGCATGTTATGTGATGGCAATAACTTGGTATCATTTAACGCCGCATGCCTTGTTCTTTCAAGCAAGACTTTATCCTTTAGAAGAAGAGTCGTTGATCAGTCAAAAGCTTCCAGATTTTAATTCTTGTTTTTTAAGGTTGAAAATAATAACAACCAATATGTCCTCTTGACATATTTACATTGTCACACACGGAGGGCTGACAAGACTTAGATGCTTATAAACTTGGAAATGTCAACTTGGAAGAGGTTCAAAATTCTTCGCATAGAAATTCACAAGGAATGCACCAGAAGTCAGCCGCAAAAAAAAGTAAAAAAAATTTGTGCTTCAACCTTAAATTGACGTAATTAATTGAATTAAAGGTGCAGAGGAACAACAACATCTTTGGTTGAAAATTGTATCTCTCCCATTGGTAGTTCAGTCAAGTTGTTGTTTACTGTGGACAGGTTATCGGCAGGTGTTATTTTAATGTTTTTCATCCTACAGCTGGCAGCTATTACAAGGTTGGCGAGCTGCCATGCATGCACATGATTATTGCTTTGTATGAGACCAGTCTGACATCTGTAGTTCAAGCTGGTTGGATTGTCTGATATCCCAAGATATTTGATTGGTGTAAATTTGACTCTCAGTGGAACTAATCAGGCTCACAGATTAACAATATGGAAAAAACAGCAAAACAATTATTATTGGGGAAACTAATTGGTTTGTAAAAAGAATTTATGGATCTTTCGTCTTCACGTGGCCCTAAGGGGTTTTATAAAATTGGTTCCCACCTACCAGCGCCATTAGTTACGGTGTGGTATTTTTCTCTTTTCTTTCTATCTGTATCTACTCCCATGTTGTCTTACAGCTAACTTGCCTTCATCAGTCTGAGAGTATGTGTGGTCTAAGGCTTCATCTCCAGAAGTCGCTGTAAGTTAGCAGCTGGAAGCCAGAGTTTGAAGTTTAAACCTAAGGAATTGTAGTGCAGACCTAAGCCAACTAACCAGTCGATCCTGAGTTGTGCAGACCTAAGCCAACTAACCAGTCGATCCTGAGTCATGCAGACTTAAGCCAACTAATCAGTCGATCCTAAGTCGTGCAAACCTAAACCAACTAACCAGTCGATCCTGTGTTGTGCAGACCTAAGCCAACTAACCAGTCGATCCTGTGTCATTTCTTTATTTTTTATTGTTCAAAACATTTTAGAATTTATTAACATCTTGATTTTGAACACAAGCATGATAACCTAAGAACAGCGTTTTAGGGTAAGCAACCAGTAAAATCTTGAGAAATGGGTATGATACAAACATTTGCATCATTTTAAGGTTTACTGTCTGGATATCGCAGATCAAAAACATTCTCAGCAACTGCATCAAGATATATTAAAATCTCAAATCAAAAGTGCAGCAGTATAGAAAAAAATTGAAGAGGTTTATAGCAGAGACCCCACGGGACACAAAAACTAAAATTTAAAAAAGTGGTCTAAGTTTTTCAAGGTGTGCAATTACATACACGTGGCTCGCAAAATGCAGTTCTGCAGTCATCCATCTCCTTTGGATGTCTTCACGGAGGATAATTCTTTCTTATCTACCCACTCTTGTTTTTTTAATTCTCTTTTGCCAAGTCAGGTCACGCACCTTGCTTTTTGCACATTTCAAACATCTGTATGAGATATAAGAGGAATGAGAAAAAGTAGATTTCCTTTATCTTTCATATCTCAAACCCTTGCAACAGAAATGTCTTTGCCAGCAATTTATGATTTTCTGCTCCAATTTGTTAAGCTAGATCTTGGGCAGTGTTTTGGATTCTTATCTTGTTAAAGCTCTCTATTATTCTTTGGCTAATACATTAAAGTGAGGTCAACTTATTTTAAATTCTTTGAGATCACATTGTTTTGAAAAGGTGATATATATTAAAGAAGTGACATAAGAGCAACTTTTAAGTGCTCCGCAAAGTTTTTTTCTGCTTTCAAGAAGTGCAATGGATCTTTCTTCTTTATAAGCATCGATGAGCTTTTTGGTGGAGGTAAGATTTTAAAAATCTTAAGATTTGACAAAATTTTCTTTTGGTATAATATTAACCAGTTTGTGTTGTACTAAGACAATTATCTACCTCTATATGGGTAAATATTGTTGTTAGATATTAGATATTTCATGCCCTCATGTTTATTTTTGGTATTTGAAAGCTGGATAACAAGAAAATGGTAAGTCTTGGAAAAATGAGATGATCTGTAAAATTTGATGTATTTCATCTTTGTTTAGATTTGGAAAAGAAAATGGTTTGTTCTGCGAAGGAAATCTCCGCGGGGACAACCTCGTTTAGAGTATTATCTAACAGAGAAAGCATGCTCTGAGGGTAGACATCGTACAAGTATTTCACTGGAAGATTTAACATCTGTCTCGCATGCTCATTCAAGGACACATAATCACAGTTTTTTACTCGTGGGTATGGAAATCAAACTTTTTCTGAGTGCGGATACTGAAAAAGAGTCACTTGAGTGGATTCAGCTTATTAAAGAACTTGTACTCCCAGAACCAAAGCTGTATCCCTCTGTTCAAGCTGGTGACATTTATGGTGAGTGTTAATACTATTTAACCTTGCTTTTGTGTGACTTGAAGGAGGCAAAGGATGCCTGAAGGCTCTTGTTTCAGCTTGACTATCTCATGGATGTTCTAATCAACTGGCTTGACAAAAAGCATGTTGTGGAGGGACATCAAGAATTATTGCATGAGCCACCAGACTGATTCCCTTATCTGGGCTTGTTTGTCGATTACAATACAACCATACCCACTTGATCTAAGCCCCTGAGAATGGAGAAATCTTGGCAAAGGAGTCTCTTATAAGTTGACCCTCTTACTGACATGAAGTTTTGTCAGGCCATTTTTTATCTTTTAGTATCTGTTTAAAGAATTTGGCATTTTCCATATAGAAGTATTTGTAATTTCAGAAGAAAATGCTCACAGTAGTAGGAATAATTGAAAACTGGTGTGTTGGTACTTTCAAGAGAGGCATGGGAGTATTATCATTATTTTTTTGATGCAATTTGAAATGAACAATACTGTAAAAAATTTACTGGATTCGGTTTTAGATGTAACTTAAAATTCTCCTACTAAAGAGGGGTAATGGGAGGATGCAGGACTGGCTCCATGTGGGAAGATTCTGGAGTTTGAAATCACTGTATGACCTGTTTCTGTCAGATTTGTTCATGAATGCACATGAATACATTATTAATGCTCTAATAAGCCGATGTCCTTCTCTATAACTCCCATCCTAAATAAACCTGCTTGTAGCTTCAGATTCTTAAAAAGCCCTTCTGTCTAGCAAGTATTCCATCTTTCTCCTCCTTCCTCCTTGCATTATAAAAAGTTTGCTAAAAACTGCTGTATATGTACATTCGGGGATTGTACTGTAGGATTTCACTCTTAATGTTTTCTTTTATTTGAAAATATTAGTCAGTTTTCATTCAAGGTTTTGTAGATTGCCTAACCTACTGCATATGCAGCTTATTAAAGCCAATCAACAGTTTGAGGAAATGAGAGGTTGCCTTGGCAACTTTGCTGTCATTATTAAATTTTAAACAAGACCCCTGTCTGATCAGAAAGTTTATTAGAGCATTTACCATAACGCAATTCAGAATATTCAGTGAGTATTGAAGATCAGAGAATTCAATTACTACACAGCATTTTCTGTCTGAATTTTGACAGCTCAAGCTGCTTTTTTTTTCCTTTTTTTTTTTCGGTTACATGAGAACCCTGTTAGTTTGGTTATCCATCCTTAATTCCCCCTTTTTACCGGTGCTCTAAAGAGACAATTACTGTCTGGCTTCAGTACAAATTTGTATGGGTACTTATATTTGCCCTTCTGAGGTGAACGATTATCGCATTTAAGGCATCAATGCTGACAAAATGGAATGCACACAAATAGTAACCCTTTGACATTCAAGACCTTTCTTCAAGTGATTATTGTCTGAATTCTTTGTGTTGATATCGTATTTGAAACCGTAGATTAAGTCTGCGAGCCAGAACCTCCTTCAAGTATACTCGTGTGTTGTGACGACATATCAAAAGAGTTGAGAGTTTGTGGCTGGTACCACTCGGCCAAGAGATATGTCAGATACCAAACTTAGAGATACATTTACTAGAATTTGTTACACATTAGTTGAGTATTGCTATTTTCAAAGGGTCTGAGGAGTACCTTGGTCGAGAGGAAACGCTGCTTGACACAAGCCAAGAATTATTTGTTCACAGACACTTGACTGACCATAATCTTTATGTGATTAAGAGACATTTTCAGGATCTAACTGAAAATTTATTGAAATAATTACCCTTTCTTTTCAGGGCTTTATGAGGTAAATGTAATTCCTACAGAGGATTCTGATAGACTTGAACTTACAGGAAACTATCTTATGACAGTTCGTAAGGAATACTTATGCCTTCATAGCGCAAAAACAGGAGAAAGAGTTTTAGAATGGGAACTAGATCATCTTCCACGATTTCGACTGCAAAGACTGTCACATCTTCAAGATTTAGACAAAGTTTTAACATTTCAAGCGGGAAGGTAAGAAAATAAAGTCATTGGTTTGTTGAGAAACTTTTCTGCTGCGTCAGCGGGCAAGTTTATAATTAGCTAGCACTTGGTTGACGTTAAACTAGAAGTCAAGCGCTAATTTTTGGTCGCATCAGAGTGTTCTGACAAAAAACTAGCGCTCGATATGTCGGCTTTTTGAAATCTGATTCGCGGCTCCGTTTTGTTTTCCTTCATGAACTTCTGTTCCATATTTATTGAAGTGTTTTGATTTTAAGATGTAGAATGAGCCCTGCTTTTGTCTTATATACGTGCACTAGCAAAGGATTGATTACACACTGGAAAATATTAGCCTGCTCGCGGGCTCTAGCTTGCGTTTCGTGTACTGGCTCGAAACCCAGAAGCCTCACAACTCATGCCGCAGCGGTATAAACGAGAACTTGCTCGCTGGCTCTCACGAGCACAGTCAAGACAAAGTTCTGATGTTATCTTTTACACTTGCTATGTCGGTTACTCAAATTTTTTACTGCCTCGTCATTCCTGGTCAATATGCCCTCGTTCGAAGTTAGTTCACTTGCCTACCTCTTTGGCTGGTTAACCTTCATTAGGATAGAGGGGGTAAGTTTCTAAAGAAACTGTGGTGCTGCGTCGGTGAGAGAGTATAATAGGTTAATTTAGTATTATCAACTGAGTTGATAGCGTAAATTGGCCACCGTAAAGAGTTTAAAAGCAGACGTTTCGACCATTCGTCCTTAGTCAGAGCGTTGGAGTGACAAAGGGCTAACGCTCGAAACGTCAGCTTTTAAACTCTTTTCGATAGCCAATTTCCGTTATCAATTCAGTTGATAATCCTATATTACCCTTCATTAGTATATGCCACTTAGGTGAATAATTCTTTTCGCGAGAGCTGATTGGCTAGTTCGGACGTGATAAGTAAGCATTATCCACCTCAAAGCAGCGGAAGAAACAAACCGCGTGTCAAGAGTTTAATTTCCTACCATTTATTGGCATAGTCAGAAATAAACTAATTTTTTGGTTTCTTGTTTAGTAAATACTAAAACAATTGTTCACCTCAGTATCGGTGAAAGTGGTGGATATTTACCCCACTTCGGTGAATAATTGTGAATTATTTTGTCAAATGACATTATTAAATGAGACTCCCGTCGGTGCTTTTTTTTGTTTGTTTGTTTGTTTGTTTTTCAAAGAACGAATCCAGTTGATGAAATCCACAATTCAAGTCATTTCTCATCGCGATCTAGCTCTGCCTTTGGTCTTCACTCGACTTTTGTCCAGTTTCTTATAGCCCTCATTAACAGCGCTTCGACGGGGGCACCAGCTTTTCTACGCCCGCGGGAAAGTACGAGGCCTTGAGTAAATCTGCAAGGGGTCTGGCACTGAGAATGTTAGACCCCCGAAAAACCTCTCCCCAACCCTTCTCGAATCTTCTCGCAGGCGAAGAAATGTGAATCCTACGGCGCCTGCTCGCATGCTGTTGTAATCCACGTCCTGCGCGAGATTTGAGATTGCATTTAATAGGACACGCAGCAAAGTGCGAAATCCGTAACTAAATCGACTGTGGACAAATCAATCCATATCAAAGGGCAGCCCGTCTCTTGGGGAAAATGACCGAATACCTTAACCTGCTACTAGAAAAGTATACCGGTAACTTGATCTATAAGAGCGCCTCTCACAGTTATCTTATTCAACAGATTGACTAGCTTTTCTTGTGATCTATTTTTAGGGGCTGTAAAACAGGCGAGGGACATTTTCAATTCCTGACCCAACGAGGGCGAGAAATTTTGGACTGTGTGAAACTGCAAACTCAAAAGCTTGCCAACATGCGGCAACCTCTTCCCCACGAAAGACACAGAAGACCTTCAATAGACTCTGTTCCCTGCACAAGATCGTCTGAAAATGAGACTGTGGATAGTCTGACGAGCAACTCATTTTCTTGATAGTTATTTCATTGGAGCATTTCAGCCAACTTTCGATGTGATGATATCGTTTGCGCTCCTCGCGTTCTCAAGAAATCGACAGATTTTGAGCACTGTTTGTTGCCTTTGTTTTCCTAAGGTGGACAGCGAAATGTACCAAACCGAAATATTCAACGCACCCTCCGAGCTTGAAAGGCTCTTGTGGACAATCGACAAAGGGACTGAGAACTATTATCGCCGAGAGGGGTCGGAGGATTTTGGTTGTGTCACAATGAAATTTACCTGATTTCCCCCTTAAGGCTCTGTAGTATTCGAATGATTTCCCCCCCCCCCCCTCCCACTGGCAGTCAACTTTCTATAGCATCCCCTCCCTTTTTATACTCTGTTAAGAACGACTGTCTCTTCCACCCCCCCCCCCCCCTTCTGATGATGATGTGACCCACCCAAAATACTGCGGACTCCTACCCCTCCGGTCCTTAAATAATTTCAGTCGTTGCCATGGTTTTCTCAAGGTCCTTGGCACTTAAGTACTTCAGCCCTTGACGGAAAGGTTCCAGTGCTATGTGAGACTTGTGCGAGAAATTGTGTGTTGATGAAAGGACGATATGGTTTAGAAGGACAACGAAAAAATGATTCTCATTAGTGTGCGATATGCACTCAGAATTGAGTTGCAAATGGGGCTTAAAAATCCAACCACCTAAAGTGAAATTGCGAAATGTATTGTCTCAAAGATAATTTTCTAATAACAAAGAAACTATCATTTGTGATTATAAATATGATGCTTACATGATATTGATCAACTCCATGGCTCCAATGTAGTCGTGGATAATTCTTTCTCCTTACTTATCTCTCTTGACTTGTGTCGCCTTCCCAGATTTCTCTCAACTTTATTTTTTCACATTGAGACACTAATTTGCTTGTGGTGTTTTACGCTTTTTCACTCGACTCTTGGGTTTTCCAAACCTTTTGTTGTGTATGGAACGCACTGTGTTGCTGTGCGTTGTTATGTATGATTGATATGAAGAAATTATTTTCACAAAATAAAAAATTAAAGATACGATCCCTGAGTTACAATTTTGTTTGTAGTTATTTCCTAGAGCGTTTTCAAGGACTTGAGATAACTGCTTTAGTAGGTACAAACCCCAGCCTTTTGGGAAATTCCGCGCAATGACAGACTGTAAATTACGATTATATATAGTCTAAGGTGTGTAAGGCTCTGGTGTCTAGATACTGCTGCTGCGCGGAAATATCTGTTCGCACTTAGCAAATGTACAGACTGCTGAATGGATCCTTTGACCGTTTATCGGCTTCTCGTTATGATCTCAATGGTTCAGTAAACTAAATATGATTCTCACGCCAGGGGTTTATCGGACCTGTCAGCCAGGAGGGCTGTTAGTAAATGACGCAGACTAATAGAGGCTGTCTGAATATGAAATATCCTGTAGATTTCCCCCCTTCTTAGCAACGACAACAGCGCATTCTGCAAAACGCCATCAATCAATCAATCTTCCAATTAGTCAATCAAAATTCTTCACTTGATCTTAATCGAGTTGCACGACTTTCACTAAAATCTTGGGGACGTGCAGTCTAGTCAAGAATAGGATGATTCACCATGGTTCAGTAGAAAATTTCTTGTTACCAGTCAGCCTATGTAGCTCACGGGGCTTTTCAGCATTTGAGAGCAAAGAAAATTAGAGCTGCAGAGCCATGCAAACGAGTGATGAAACCACGAGAGGAAAGAGGCGGATGAAACTTATCTCTTATCATGGCTTCAGCCTTTCAGTCAACTGATTGCTCGCAAAACTGTCAGTAACGCGGACGAGGTACAGTCATTAATTTGGATAATGAGAGTGTTGATATAAGGGACTGAAATCTCCTTTTAGCGCTTCTTATCAAGGTAACCCAGCGTCCGCTTACCCCGTCCTGTGCTACAAATCATGCTTTAGTACGTAGACATTCCACACAGCATGCGCTTGTTCTCTGGCTAGGAATTGCAGCAAACCTAAGTAACAATGTTTTCGGGAGACAGACACGTTAAATCTTAAAAAATTACTTAAGGGAGACTACCTTTAATTTGGAAAACACAGCGGTCAAACGTTGGGCATAAGCAAAGGGATCGATTTAGGTCGGCCGAATGCCAATTCCCCACGCAAAATTTCATAGGAATACATTTGCATATGCGTAGACGTTTGACCGCAGCGTTTCTTTGATCCTCCAATCTGCGGATTCAAAACCTGACTGAGCCCACAATTTAGACAGACTTGCTAAGATATAATGCTGTCAACACAGCGGTTAACTTTTAGGGCATGTGCGAGGGATTAATTTTGGCCGCCGGCGCGCCGATTTCCCGCGCAAATTTTCAAAGGAAGAGAAAACAAAGTAAGCGAAAGAAAGTTGAAACAACAAGTCGGCGAGAATATGTGGTTGATATGATACTTCCCAAAAATTCCCACATGTCTTGAATACATGAAGTTTCCATCTTAAGTTAAGGGGATAAGACTTGCTCCGATGCTGATATATTCAGTTTCCTGATCTTTACGTGTACGTTCACCACCCAGACTCCATAAAATCAACACATGCCGAGTAAGTTATGTATAAAAACTCCTTCTAGTCACAAGAGGCTATCTGAGTATCACTGTCTTTGATTAAAGCTATGACAGATCTTCGGGGTCGCTCTTTTCGTAGGCTTTCGTCTTCCGCCGTTTTCTCGAGTCTTTTGCAGAAAGTTGCCTTCGAGAAAATCCTCATTATCATTAGCGCTGCAGAACGCGCTTTACTCCGCCCGCGGGAAGATTTGAGACGAGTTGGGGAGAAGTTTGTCGGGGGTCTGGCACTAACAATTATTATAGAGCTAGTGCTAGACCACTTGCAGACCTCCTGCCGGCTAGTCAGGCTAGTGTCATTCAAGGCCTCTTGCAGTTCCCGAGATTAAAGAAAACACTCGTGCCGAGGCGCTGATACTGATGAGGGCCTGTTTGTAGGCTACTGGGTAAGGGGAAGGGTTTTTAAGACCAGTTCTTCCACGAACAATGAAAACCGTAGTCCTAATTCAAGTTTTTAGAGTCTAAACCAGATGTCTGACTTTCGCTTTTGTGTTACTCACGCTTTTGCTTCATTACGTAATCACCTATTGTTGACGGGAATATCAAAGACTTACTACTGTGCAAAGTTTTTTAGTAACACTCATCAAAAGTAAACCACTTTGGCAAATAGGATCAAATTTATCCAGTACGTGACGGCCTCTACTGTTTCCGGAAATGTCACTATTACACTAACCCAGATAACGGTTTGAAGCTTGGCCTCGTGAACATGGTATGAAGGTTAGAAATGGAAGGAAATTGTTCATTCTGATATTGAGAAATAAGTAATTTTTCAAAGCCTTCTTCTGCAAACCCATTATTTTTTCATGTGTTGTAACTTGGCTACAAAGAATATCAATTTATTGTGGTTCTCTCCACAATCTTAGATTTTTTTTTGTCTTTAAAACGGTCATAGATTGCGACGACTTGACATAGCTGTCACCATGTTTGAATATCGGAACCCTTGTGCTTGGTTTACAAGCCGTAGAGAATATTTCTGGACCGGCCCCGTTTGATCCGCTGTTAAAAATGCAGTTCTTTATTTATATATACTCCTTTTGGCAACGTCAGGCACAACAGTTAATAGTCCTTAGCGATTAAATTTGTTCCATCGGTTTACCTCTCAATTAATTTATTTCCGTGTTTTATCGCAACTCGATCAATAATGGTTGAAAGTCGGAAAATCACGATATGAGAGTATCATGACGACTCCGTCACCACCTCAGGTGGCTCTCAGACGAATTCGTAGTCGTCTAGTCGGCAAGGCCAGTCGGGACTCGAGCCTAACGGGAGAACCTTGTCCGCAAGTTCGTGACAAATTTAACAACCACCTTAGTTTTCACCCTTTGTTTAACAGTCAGACTTTGGCCGACGACAAGAGCCTGAGAGAGCGATATTCTTTGGCTATCAAAGAGAACAAACTATAAAAGTAATACTCAATAACACTTCTCACATAAAGAGTGCTCTTTCAAGTCTCCCCAGACGACAAGTGGGCGCCAATGATCACACCCTACGGTTTTGACATGAAACGTTACAAGAGAGAACTTAAAAATTCTTTGTAAAAAAACTTTACTTTTGTTTAACCAATATTTTAAGTTTTAAAACAATTAAGTCTCAACAACTATTTTTCAAAACAGGAAAGCTGAGCTTATTACGTTAAATAACGGTTGTGATGCCGAGGCAATAAATAATAATCTGTGTTCCGAAAACGAACTAAGAGTGTGTGCAGAAAGCTTATCTAGAAAGTTCAGTAGAAAACGTCCCTTATAAATAACACGACATTATTTGTAGAAACACTATATCAATATCTTAAATAGTGAAAAAATTAATAGTGGGCTACAAAAGAGTAGTAATATTGTTGACCATTATGTTGGTATCAAGATTAGTTTGGGCTCTAAAGAATTTCACAGCATCATCAACCACTGCATTCTAAAACTTTAGTAGAATCCTACAACTACTTTCTAGCTTATCGTTTAAGAATTGATGTAAAACTTGGCTAAGAATATAAGAGTTATCTAGTCTCTACGAGAAAAATGCTTTTAATTTACGAAATTAATTTACGGACAGAAAATTCATTTTACATCATAAATACTTTTGGGTTGTATAGTGAAATTTTCGAATGAAATTTCATTTCATTTGTAAAATTTCGCCTGTAATGTACTAAGTTGCTATTTACAATTAACGATAACGATTGATTTAAAATATTCGTGTCACTGGAGTGCTTTAATTCAAAATTTCCTAATGAAATTCGTCCGAGTCAGTCTTCCAATTGTAACTGTGGAAGTGGCCGGCGATTTACAACAGGAGGTAAGCTTTCTGGTGAAGCGCTTTTCGTCTTTTTCTTTTTCTTCTTCTTCGGAATTGGAGCATCTACAGTGTCTTGTCCTTTCGCTACATCTTCCGGTTTAATATCTTTCGTGACAACCCCAACAAGTTCACATTCCTCATTATTACTTGTCTGTGAATTCACTCCTTCACGAACTTTCCGTTTTTTCCTCTTCCTGGGACTTGGTACCAGTTCCTCGCCTTCATCATCATCGGCTAAAGTCATCCCACTAGGCCCCGGTCGGGCTGATGCTGTGTCAGTACCGTATTGGTCGACAACAATTTCCGCAGGTTGCTCTAGCTTAGAGGCCATGTTTGCGATTGCCGGCTGATGAATTGCAACCCGTGGGGTAGTGGATGTGATTTCCTTCAAGGATTCCTCTGAACCTGAAGGCTCCGTCATGCCCAGTGGCGAATAATCTTTGATTACTGAGGGTTGTTTAGACACTAATTCCTGGTCTTGTGATTGTTTATGGTCAACACTGGATCTGTGATGTTTAGCAGCGGCCTGAAGTGATTAAAACAGTAAAAGTAAGAATAAACTGATAAGAGAGGGTAGTTTTAATGTCGGTACCAGAGACTTTCTGTTAATATACCAAATAGAGGTAAGAAATTAAACTCCTGACGCGCGATTTTATCTCATCAGCTGCACAGAGGTAAATAGAACTAGCCACTCACTTCCGAACTAACCAATCAGCGTGCGCGTAAAGCACGATGCACTTGTGTACTAATAATGGTTACGATAATGGTTACAGTGGAGGCAACGACCAGAGTTGAAAAAAATATTCAATACACCTCACAACTGGCTAAGTTGAACCGATAGTGTAAATGGGAACTTATTCAGTTCTGACTGGCTAAAAAGGAATGAACTTCTCATTAAACAATGACATAGCAAAAAAGTGAACTGAACGAAGTCTCTGAATTTCTTTTGGCATCCAAAAACCCCTCATGACAGATCGCGAAATCGGTATTCTTTTGTGCTTGGACCAAATAATTTTGTGCTATTTAGACTAATTCTCGCTAAAACAGAGATGTTTGATCTCATTCTCTAGGTTGGAATAGGGTCTACTAGGCATACCGAGCACATCTACTCACTTTCCGGCAAACAAATCGGATACACACCTTAGAACTGACTTCACTTATGAACTTGACAGTTGTCTCAACAGGGAGAGAATCCTCTGATACCTCGGACCTGCCATGATCACTTATTTCAATCCTTAAAATATTAAAGAAGACAAAAAAAATATCATTCTGTTGTAGGAGAATTCCAGTACACAGTTACAGTGTCAAAAAGATCTAGGCCTATGATATACATCTGTTGAAACCTCTTTACTCCAATACTTTAAGTCAACTTTGCTATAGAATCTAAACTGTCAAAGGTCCCTAACATCTGAAAGCATTCTTAGGGAAATTGCAAAATGAAATTGCTGTTTGCATTAACCCTTTAACCCCTAAGAGTGATTAGTATCTAATTTCTCCTTACAATATCATCCCTGAATCACACATTTAGGATACAAGAATAAAGGAAATGATCAAAAACTAAAGCTCTTGATTGTTAAACAAATTCTCCTTGTCAGCCCCTTAGGAAATATATAGAGCATAGTATGGAGAGTTTGCATACTGATGTTAGGGTGTAAAGGGTTAACTTGATGAGACTCACCTTGGAGGTTCTGCATTCTCCCTCCTGTCTTCTTCAGGTTTCACTTTATTCTGTGAATTAAAAATACAAGAAAATCAACTGAACAATCTCACAACCAGAAAGGAAAGAAGAATACCCAATGATTTCACCTCAACAACCATGACACTTGGGAAGGCTGGACACTTCATTTACTGCTACATGTGAATGTTTTGAGTAAATGAGAAAAAAAACCAATGAAAAAAAAAACCGCTGTACAGATAAAAGGTTGGAAAAAGAGGGAGAGGTCAATTAGGTGTGTTAATTCAAGTCATGAAGTAGTTCTTCCCACCCTTAGCAGCCATGTTTTATTTCTTTTTTCAAATGATCAACACAGTTTTTTTGATATTCCCAAAATGCTCCCACATAATATGTTGACTTATAACTGACTTGTACAAGAAGATAACTCAACTTGAATCTAACAGAATAATGCTATAAGTACAGGTAAAACTCTCAGCTCTTAATTACCAAGACCTATTAGAAACTGCCAGATATGGCTTGCATAACTGGAAAGTTAGCAAATATGAGACAAAGCAGTGTTAAAATACCTTAAATAATTTTCTATTTGATGGTGACTTTGCGCCTGCTTCAACATCAGTGACACCAGCTTGGCTATCTCTTGAATTAATAATGAACTCGTATGTGGATATTCTATGACACACTGTTTAAGAGCACAAAGCAAATGGTTCAAAACCAATACATAACTTCGTCATTACTAGAGAAGTCTGTGAAATGAAACATACCCCAAAAATGCACATAAGCTGACAGGGCAATCACTAGGCATTAGATGAAGGAGAACTTTAAAGAAATGTCAATGGACTCCAGATCTGGTTCGCATTTAAGTGTGGAGAATATTTACATAACTTGATGACCATGCCGTAAACTTCCCTTAATAATATCAAATGTCAATTTTAACTTGACATTCAACAATATAGTTGAGCATGGAAGTTATTATCAACAATATATGGGTTTGATCAAGTTGCAATCATATGTCATGTTCAAAGCAAATCAACAACACATCTTTATCTTTTTTGCTTCATAGCGTTGTATGCTGTATTAATAGGTTTGTAACAATGCTGATGAATGTCCTGTCAATGCTCTATATAACATCCATCTGTCAATATTCTGAAACAACAAACTTTTACAATCACTGTTTTAACAGTCTCACTGCAAACTTAAAAAAAAATCAGGAACTTGAAGAAAAAAGGAAAGACAAACCGAACAGTTCAAACAACAAATGAAAGTCAGTTATTCCAAGCCAAAAATTTAACAGTAAGCCTTTACTTGTTGTACTCTTTTCTGGTTTTTCTGGCTCACATCTTAATTTCCTGAATTTTCCCCATTGCATAAAACACCTAACCAGTAGTAGGGCTTGATAGAATGCATGTTCCCTTAATGGAATAACCTTGCATGTATTTCGAACCTTGTTAATTTCTGTTTTGAACCAGTGGGATGCTATGTAATCACAGGTTGTTGTATCAGTTATTAATTGCTTCCTTACTTAAATAAATATGAAATCCTAGCAGGTGTCCAAGAAGAGCTATGGTAAGCAACAGTAGACCCAATATAACACCAAGGAATGCAACAAATACTTCATCAGAAGAGACTTCAACAAATACTTTGAACTGTCCTCCTGAAAGACAAACACAGTGGTTGCTTTAAGTCACTTAAACAATACTTTCATCAGCACCAAGCAGTGAAAAAAAAAAAAAAACACCCAAGATTAAATTCCCAGGGGAGGGGGTGAGCAAAACTAAAGGTTTAGTAACTTAGTGTTACAGTCAATGGTTTCAACCTGGGGGTAACATATGATTGTGTGGTCTGATCATCTGGGTGAGTGTAGTCCTGAGAAGGACTGTTGGAGGGTGGTAGCAACTGATGTTTTGCAACTGGCCAATCAGGAATGACTTACACCACTTGAGTTTTACAGCCCATAACATAATGGCTAAATGACCAATAAGTTTACACAAACTGGACATAGTACATTCGACTAACAACAACTAGTCACTTGACTATAATGATCACCTCTGCTCAGGTTGTCAAAACATCAGTCACTACTACTGCCAATGTAGGGCAATAAAAAGGCATTGGGTCACTACTACCACAGTTGTTCTCTGGACTACACTTAACTGGACAATCAGACCAAACTAGACTCAATAATACTAAATTATCCTATTACACTCTTCCACCAATACAGTACCACATTTTCTTTAAAAACTTACCCTCTAACCTATAACTTATTGTTGTCGCCACTACAGTTAAGATTGTCATAGGGTAATGTAATATTATCAGGCCAGCTAATAACATAAGTTGGCCACTATAAAGATTAAAAAAGCTGATGTTTCCAGCATTAGCACTTCGTCAACTGCTCTGACAAGGGGCTAACAATCAAAACATCAGCTTTTAAACTCTTTACGGTGGCCAATTTACGTTATCAACTCAGTTGATAATACTAAATTACCCTGTTATAACCTCCCACCAATGCAGCACCACAGTTTCTTTAGAAACTTACCCCCTTTAAGATTATCATAGTTGTACCCTTAATTACAAGATACTCCTTCCTAGTAACAAACACATTGTGGGATTACCATAGGAGTGAATATGAAAGTAACTTGTTCACAGCACACACTTTAATGGTAGTGGGATAATTTTGGTAATTATTTCCTCACAAACATTGTACAACACCGTAGTTATAGATAAGTTACAGATAAAAACAACGAAATTGTTTAAATGTACCTGTTAATGACTTAATGCCTTCTTTGTCCACAAAGTACATTACAAAGACGTAAAAAGTAATCGTGAATACTGTTAATGCCAGAACAAAGGCACTAGAAACACAGCCAATAAACAATCTGTGGATTAAAGAACAATTCAAAGCATTAATTTTTACTAACAATGAAAACATCTTGTCACAAACAATATTGAAAAACATCATATCATAACAATTACAAACATAAGGCTTACTATTCTGGATAAAAGGCAAGCTGTTGAATGAACTTACATGCAAGACAAGAGTTGAATTAGCATACCTATAATTCTGTCCTCCTACACAGTTATTCAGCCATTTGCAATGATGGTCAAAATCAGATACACATTTGTTGCACACAGAGCAATGTTTGCTTTTGGGTCCACTGTTGAAATCGGAAACATTTCACTCATTACTTATGTTATTCATTGCAATTTGCATGAACACCAACATTGTCTTGTACAAATCTTCCAAAGTAATGATTGCAATGAGATGATTTTTAACAAACCTTCCTAGATTCTTATCATCCAACCACAAAATTCACTTGTCCAGTATTATAAGGCCTGGCCTAACCCCTTTTTACATACCAGTAGTTATTAAAATCATTTATCATTTTCACAATCTCATGTATATTCAACAAAACAATATTTAGCTTAGCAACAAACATGTTCAGATTATGGTATAGACCTCCGTCCAAAACTTTGAAAGATGTTTATTTTATATTTTACACTAAAACAGTGGATAGCATTGAAGGCATGCACAGAGTGACTCCTCAAACTCTAAATATCCTTATTGTCATTCACCTCCAAGCAACTTGCACAGGAGTTGTGCCCAAAAACATTAAAAACCACAGAATAAATGAGTCAAATTATCTTTTTGTGCCATAGTATCTCACTGTTTTAGTATATAGCAAAACAACTTTTCATCTCTGTGTCAATGGTTAGCGGTCAATCTTTACATCGCCATATCCACCTCTAGCCACCTTCGCTTCTCTTAATGTCCACTAGCTTTAAGCACAAACTTGACCCTTTCTGCCATTCAGTAGAACTATCCATAAGTTTTCTACAAATCCCTCCAAAACTTAGCAACTTCCCAGCAGAGTCTGAGAAGTTCCTGAATAGATGTTTCTACAAATGTCAAAAGTCTGCAAAAATCTAACTGGCTCTTTTCATAATTCTATAGTTTTCTCATTATCTTAAAGAAACAAATTTATAAAAAGTAATATCAATAGAAAAGCTTACACATCAGCTTGGCAGATATAACAGTGGCAGTTTTCAATAACATGTGCATG
Organism: Pocillopora verrucosa; assembly: GCF_036669915.1. Classification (NCBI taxonomy): domain Eukaryota; kingdom Metazoa; phylum Cnidaria; class Anthozoa; order Scleractinia; family Pocilloporidae; genus Pocillopora; species Pocillopora verrucosa. Next base: position 30,417,187 of record NC_089314.1, on the reverse strand, counting down.
CTGGCTCCTATCGAAGATTGCTTTGCCCTTTTGTGTATCACCTCTGATGTTTGGATCAGCTGGGTCTAAGGTCAGTGCCATCAAATGAAAAATGATGTGAACAACACCAAAACCACCTGGAATCTGAACACATTGGTTAAGGAAAAATGCCTTAATAATAGAGTTAACCAATCACAGTGGAGCATCACAGTTTGGTAACATGTAGGTCAAACATAGTTTGTCATAAAATGTGTGTGACTGCATTGTCAGACAAGTACAAACATATGTATCATGTATATTGCAGCTTCTTAAAAAAACAACAAAACTAAATATGTTCTCAGCATTATAAGATACATGAAAAAATTCCATGCTTCTGATTAGCTGAAAACAAGTGCATTCTCATGTAACCCAAGTGTAAAGTTCTAACACAAATGCAAATTACAAATAGTATGCGCATGCCTTTTGAAGTTTGTCTGTCTTGCCTTCCTGTGATGATTGTCATGTAAATTATTAATGAGTGGTGACATGATTTGTCTTGCAATTTGGAGTAATAAGCTCTTTTAAATTTTTCAAAGATTACAGTTTGCACTTACCATATGGGCTTGTGCAATTTTGTTGTCTTCAAACAATTTACTTGTGCTTGTTAACACCAAATTGCACAGCAAATCATGTTATTACCTTTTGAAAAACTCTTCTGAAGCAGACATATATGAAGACTACTCTATCGAGCTCTGTTCTAAATTTTTCACAACCCAAACCTAAATATTTCTCTCCACTCACTGCCATATGTCTTTAATAAATTTACTTCTGAGAATTTGGTGTTACAAAAAACTTTATCCCCAATATGATGTTTCCTTTCTTACCATGACCTTCCTACTTGTAAATGTATCGATGAAAAAAGAATCCTGGAAATGAAAGGGTTAAAACTCCTCTGAATCAGAACTCTAAAAGACAAGTACTCTGATTTTCAACTTAGGTAACTTTAACAAAAAACTACTTTCTTCAGCTTTACTCGTAAGTGATATATTCAAGACAATTGTTTCCATAGCGGAAGCGAAGGAATAATTAAGACATTATGACACTTAACATATATTGTTCTTGCATGCAGAAGTCATTATTATGATGAAGAACATTTCCTATCTCCTACTTCTTCAACATTATTAGAGCTTTAGGGGCTGTCAGAAGTAAAAATGTGTCCATGCAATAACCAAAAACTTAAAATTCGCTGCAGTGTAAAAAAAAAAAACTATTTTCACAATTACAAGTTAATGAAGTCGTAAAATAAATTTCTCCAAAAATTCAAGTTTGTTCCCATTTGCGTTAAACGCGAGGAAATTACAAAATTTCGAAGTAAACTTTGCCAACATAGTTTACCACTTAGTAAAGGAATTATCATTGTAGCTGAAACTGAAGAACAACGGAGAAATTTTAATTATGACTATCCACAAAATCATAAGTTTGGAAATTCATTTCCTCCTCGGCATTAACTGTTTCTGTAAGCTTGATATCAGCCCGACTACTATTTAAAATTTAGGGTTAGATATGTTCAGGGAAAGTAGAAAAAAGATAAAAGTTAAACGTGTACACGAACTCTCATCACTCTTTGCTATAAAAACTCAAGTCATTAACAGACAGTCATTAGACATAAAATTACGTGATAAACACTTCATTCTCGCGCTTGAGTCGTATAATTTGTAGATTTCACCTTTTAGCGTTGTGCATACATAGATCTATATGAGTAAAAAAGACCACATCTTCCTGATTTTACGCATAACATTGAAGGAAAGCTCTAGAAGTCAACATCACCAAAGGATACAATGAATCCAGCTGCCTTCCATTCTTCAGGGAGGTAAAACACGAAGACACCAAAATAACAAACTGAGAAAAAGAAAATGAAAAACCACGCGACGAATTGAAGAGGATGCCATGGGCAAGACCAGCCATTTATTCTTTCCTTCTGGTTCATCGTCACAGTCGACGAAGCCCTCGACGAAGTTGCCGTACCGTCCGCTCCGTGAACAGGAATCATCCTAAGAAATCTGTACAAAGGAATAGGAAATGTGTGTTCAAACGATCGTTCCTCTGTGAACACAAACTTCACTGCAAAACAGGAGGCTTGTAAGATTATAATACGTGCAACAAGGTTTTGAATTATTTCCATTTAGACTCACAAAAAATTAAAAGATTAACGCTCGCAATCGTCCACAAAAATTAACTTTTCCTCGCCGAATGAATCAGACTCCATATCGCCATTGTCAACAATAGATGTTGGCTAAGAAAGAAGGGGACGAGGGAGAATAAGCCCAATTGTCGCCATGGAGATTAATAAATAGGAGATTATGACGTATAAGGTGTGACACAGGCCAACTGGCTCGAGTCTCTTCGGGATTTCCCGCAATGCACCCGAGAAGAAATAAATTTCAACAGTGAACCTTTGTGGAGTCGCAAAACACAGCAGCTGCGAGTCTAAAAGATTCAAAAGAACACCTGAAGAAAGAAACAAACTTATTGATGGCGGTGGAATAAATTGGGACCTGTATTTCCTGTTCTCAAAAAGGAAAAACAGATAATTTCCACGCTGATCTACAAACGTCAACTTTATTTCTCATGTAATAAACAATCTCACCACACTACAAGTGACGAAAAGAATATCGTACACATTTGTAATTCGGCAGCTGTACAAACACAAACGACTCACTTCATTTACCTATTTCAACTTTTTTTCATAAAATGATCCTCAGAGTAAATTATACTTATTTAGAGCCACTCCTCTTCTTTTTCCTTTACGAGCAACTCTCGAAGCAAAGGAATATTCAAATATTTTCACACTAAAAAAAAACCTGACTGCGCATGAAGATTCAACTGAGAAATTAAGCGCAGTTCCTGTAATTCTCGCTTCAAGAGTATTTGTCTTCTTCTGGTCATGATCATGTGGAAACGAGTGGCTCCTGGGCCAAGAATTCTACCAGAGTCACCCATTTTCCTGACTAAGTGAACAGAAGAAATGAGGATTCCAGAGGGCACTAAGAACGAAGGCAAAGAAGGCGTAAAACAAGCGGCACGGACAAAGGGGCATTGGAGACGAGGAAATCGCGTTCCCTCTCTCATAGACCACCAGCTAGAGAGGCTAGGCAACAAAGCTTTAAATTTGTTGTGGTCGTCCTGACATGGCGTCGAATTTTTCGCGGTTATGGGAAAAAAAGCGCTGAATTGCATTAGAGCATGTTCGTATGTGTATGGAGAATGCGTTGTACAGATGCATCATTATCGCTATATGAATCCACCACCACCACGAATACATCGTTATCATTATCAGGAACAATCAAGGCCGTTCTCCAAAATCGTACCTAAGAGGCAAACCACTTAACATTTAACAACAGGTGAAGTCTATGATAACCATTTCATTATTTAATTTAATTTAAATTTTGCCAGTTACTGTGTATCCAGTGTACTGACAATCGATCCGTCAGTGAACGCAATCGAAAAAAAGGGCAGACAAAATGGTAGGTGTGTCATCTTAAGCTCACTGGCTTTTTGTTCGTCTCTTCTGACCTTCGCCGCCGTAATGTGAGCTTTCCATGTAACACGCCTCCTCAAGCTGAGAACATGTAATACTAATGAGAAAAAAATTATAATACTATGATATCTTGATGAATGGGCCGTGAATATGAATGAAATAAAGATATGCCGATTCTCGCACATCGACCGTGTAGTTTCTCCTTCATGCTGGAGAAGTCTTTTGACCAGTAAGAATGTACGGTAACTGTAATAAAAGTCCTATTAAGATTTGTGATTGCATGAGTTCATAACGAATGCAACGAAAGTATCCTATAGAACCTTCAGTCGTTTTGAAGGATGTTTGAGTTCCTCGCCATCAAATTTAATTCGTGAGAGTGCCGTAAAGGAACAACGCCTTAGATACAGTTCTTTATAGGCGACTCGGTGTCTCCTCCAACCGAGCAAATGATATATAAAATACATCTATAAAAATACTCAAACAACGCCAACGTAACCTAGTTTACGACTTCAACTATAATAACATTTAGCAGAGCAAACAGCGAACAGAAGTTTGTGGCTTACGACCGATCACAAAGTAGTGTTAAGGTAAACCTGTAAGACTTGCAATTGTTTTAATACATATCTCACATAACTGTAACCCTCATTTCAGAGATTTAAATAGAATTTTTGCTCCTGTTAACCCTGGGCTGCTGCTTTAGCGAATGCACTAAGAATGCGCCGTGTGAATGCCTTGAATTAAGACGTTCATTCATTTAGAGTTACAAGGTAAATCCAGATTCTGGGAAATTGTACATGAGTCGACTTGTCAGTATTGTAACATTTTGGAATTAAGTGACCTGACGAGGTAGTAACTCTACGATATCTCTTGGTGTTCACTAAGTTTGGTAGGTTCACTTTTCAAGACCTACATACCATAAAGCCTATTTTTCAGGCATAATTTTAATGCTTTTTAAACGTGAAAATCCAGTGTGTCACTTTGATGAGAGATATGAAGCGAAAAACGTATATTAATCGTAACCTTTAAAAGCAGGCTTTTACTTGATCACTTTTGTGTGTGTAGTCACCACTACCAGCAGAAATTCGTCAATTTTTTGCCGAAAATTTAAAAATCTAGCTTTAGATGACTCGGGAAAAAGAAGAGGATTTTCTCAGTGATCACCGTTGAACTAAGGTCTGACACCGTTGACTTGTGCTTTTGAGAACTGAATGCGAGAAACTAAGCCGGCGAATGCCGGTTATTTTAGAATAAAGATTCTGACTGTTAAGATTTTGCGGATGCAATTTTTCTATGCGATTTTTATATTCTTTGCTAAAAGGAAAAAAATGCTCATGGTGGATTGAAAATTGAAAAATTGGTCTACATTTTGAGATAGCCTTTCCGAATTCACCGGGAGGTGACAAGATAGAGAAATTAAAATGAAAACATCTTTTTGTGTTATTTACTATTTATTGAAAGTTCATTTTCGTGTCTACGTTTGAATTATTCAAGCCTACATTTCGCTTAAGGATTGAAATTATTAACACCAAAGAGAAATGTTTTAAATAAGCTCTTGGGGAGTTTTTCAATCAGCCCAAATTCATATATAATACCTCGTTTGCTCAAAGCTTCAATTTCTTTGGGGAATTAACTCTCAGTTAACTCGGTATAAATCTTCTAGTAAAGAAAGAAATCAACCGAACAAGTTATTATTTCTTTTCTCCATACGCAATTAATTATTGAAAAGAGTTATTTAGAAGCCACCAAAAAGCTTTTACAGTGAAAAGGGTTCCCTCTAGGGAAAATGAAAAGATTCGAATTAAATAAGAAACAAGTAACTCCTGGTTGGATGGTCGTACGCAGATAACAATTTTAAGTGAACAACAAACAAAACAGACAACATATTAGATTTTTACTTATCGGCAGGTGAAACTAATAAGAATTTCTTTTTTCATCGAGTCCGCTAACCAAATCCGAGGGCGTCAATTATTGTAAACACAACCTTTCGAAGTTTTTGCAAAGCTCTAGTCCCTTGGTTTTCTATTTTACTTTATCAGTTAAATATTTTTCGTGAAAGTTCCTTCTATTTTTTCTTTTTTGATTCTTTTTTCGGCCTTCGACCAGACGTAATATCGTAGGCTTCGCTAATGATTATGATAAAAATAACCTGTTCTTTTTAATCGACAAGGTGTCAAACGTAGAAAATTGCTCGAGAGGCAGTTACATGGCCCGGTGACAGGTTGACAAGGGGAAATCAACTTAATAAAACCTGAATTAGCAGTGAAATTAAATGGGCATGAAACTTACAGGATCCTTAGATCGAAGCAAAAAAGGACAGATCACTCTTTCGACAAGCAAACCCTAAGGGTAAGTTATTTAGTTTACGAATAATCCCCTGAAAGTATAAAGGGCATAAAAATTATTTACGTCTGACCCTATTCCTTTGTAAGAACCGCAACGAAGTACTGAGTTTATTTCACCATATTTAAACGATTTGAATTTTTATTCAATAGTATGCTTTTAGCGTTGACTGTATCTCGAATCAGTTAACTGCGGCAGTGTTGTTCAACATAGCTCAAACACAGGAATTTTTTATTTTTTAGTGTCTTTTACCTTGCCCGCGAGACTTTTTTTTTTACACTCGTCTGTGTCATTTGAAATTAGCTTTAAGGTCGAATTGAGCTGGCATCAGCTTTGAGGTCAAATGCAGACTAGAGAGAGCTTTTTAATTTCAAAATTAAATCTCTTAGTTTTGTTTAAGTCCCCGAATGTAAGCTATGGACAATTGATATTTTCGCGAAAAGGAAAAGGTATTTTTCGTTATGCATATCGCTATCTCAACTAGTTGCCCTTGTGTATCATCCTAATTTTCTCTTTGCCACCTCTTTTGTAAAGGTAAGGCCCTTTCTTTTAAAGGAACCGTGGAAACCTTCTTCGAGTCTCACCAGCTATCGAATGTTCAGGTGAATTTATCCAAGGTTACTAGAGCTGAATGAAAAGAGCTAAAATAAAGCTATTGCGGAATACCTGAACCCGGTGGCTGTTTGTTCAAAACCATTTAACCACTTTCACAGGAAACAAATAACGTTACGTATTAGTTACAGTTCGTTGTCAATCTGTCAGCAGCTGAATAAATTTTGAATCATCGTATACGCCAAATTGAAATTGATCAAAAATCCGAGCTATCTTGACTAGAAGAAACTGTAAATGAAAAATTATATAGTGTGATCTAAGGTGAACGCCCTGATTGCCCTGTATTAGAAACGTGTTCTGTAGGTGAGCTTTTGTGCAGGAGAGGTGTGAATTCAAATTGCCTCTTCATTACTCGGCGGCAAATGGTGAAAATTCCAATAGTTTTTATCCGGCGAATGAAGTTCCGATGAAGTTATCCAATGTTTAAAAGCGTTTTTGCCTTAAGATAACAACATGTATCAGTAAATTCACTCTCAGATCAACTAGACTTTCTTTCATTTCATTTTCCATTTGTTTCGAAGCATTAGTAAATCCCGCGGCGGCCATCTTGAAATTAACCTATCAGACACCGACGCCCTACGCGGGATTCGAGGCGCAGTCAAACCTAAACCAATCAGAACACACTTCTCTTCATAGAATCACCCGCGAGTTATTATTATACAAGGTCTCTCATCCATTAATCTATTTATAATCAATTATGCTAATTTTCGTTAGATACTGGAACTGTAGGAATAAAAAATGTACTTCAAGATTTAACTGATGATGCGCGTGATAAACAATGTTACCAGCACAACCACAGAAGTAGTCAATTGCTTAAGGGAAAAGAAATGTTTGGTAGTAATATTGCCGACGGATTGTTGCGTAATGCAAAAAGCAATACCATTTGAATCTTTTTAATTTTGATCTTTTTTTTAAAAACAAATTGGTGGTCTTTTGAAAGATAGCGATATGTCACCGGCTTTTTTCAACCTGAATATATAGATTAAAATCATTGCCGATGGAAATGACAAGGACTGGTCGGCGATTCGTCTAAAAGATGTCCTTTGTACAAATTGTATTTTCAATCATTTAGTCCATTTGACAGCAACGTACTCAATTCAAAGCCAACAAAACTTGTTAGCTTTATGAAAAATGTTATTTTGACTCTCAAAATCAGACGTTTGGAATCGATCTGCGTGGGTATGTTTGTATGGGTTGCAAAAGAAAAAAAGAAAAAAAAACCGACATCGTTTGACTTGCCTTACTTTTCGAAATGTCATTGTACTCGGATAATGAGTTTCAAAGTTAATGATGTTTACGATAAAAGCCGGAATATAAGATGTAACAATTTCAATTCATACTTTCAGCGCTTTGACTAAGTAAAAGCGGCAATTAAAATTAGTCGGATGGGTTCATTGATACACATTGAGCGCACAGGAAATGTTATTGTCGGAAAATCCAGCAGAAGAAAAACAAAACTACCATGTTTATTATGTCTTTGGATTTTTCCAATGATATAACCCAAAACTTCGTAATTCTGTACTTAGTTTAAACCGTTTCTTACTGAAGCATCTTACGCAAAAGGTAGTCATTGAAACAAGAGGCGTTAGAGGGAAAAAAAGGTCACCAGCTTGAAAAAGGCCAAAATCATACGGTTAGTAAAGTTTATGTACGTCGTCCTTCTTTTACCAGTGTGACATCTGACCAGACATTATATTCTTTTTTACGTCCAGAATCCTTTGTTCTTACTAGTTTACCATTGTACAGAATTTTCTGATGGCTTAAAAAATAGGATTTTGACCCAAAAATCAATGAAAAAAGAATTACGAACTCAAAAGGAACGAGAAGGACTCAACTCAAACAAGGAATTCATCTTCAAGTAACCAAAGATGTAACAGAAATATATACTAAATGAGTCACATCTGGGTAAAGATGTGAGAAAAATGAAAACCTGAAAAAGTTCAGTTGAAATCACTTAGGAATGCTCACTGAAATAGAGAGGTAAAGAATGAGGGTACGACGCAACAAAAACCTAAACAAAAGCCAAAAAAATTGAAAAAAAACGTTGCAAATGTTAGAGTATTAAACCAACCAACTCAGATTTTAATTTGAGTCGTTTGTAGTCAAAATTTTTAGCCTGAAATCGACTATCTAGACTCAGCGCTATTGATGCGTCATTAATGTACTAATGCACTCATCGTTATGAACATTTGACATTTGATCTGTTAAGAACTCAAAGTTCTCAGAGTGAAATTTAGCAAGAAGTTTTGCAAGAAGTTTAATAAAATTATCCTAATATAACTGAAAATTAAATATTTGGATTTAGAACTTAGGGCTTCGCATTTACTTTCAAGACTATTTGATTCCGTGTTTATGACATTTTTTCAATTTGAACTTTGGGAAACAGCCTTATAGAACATGATGATGGATTGCAACATTTAAAAAACGACTTAAGAATGGCTAAAGTAAGGTTATCACGGAAATTTAGGACATTTCTTAAAATGTCCCTAATTTCTGCAATTAACCCTAAAAATCCTCGCGCTCAAGGGCATGTTCACCGCTGAGAGTACTAGCCAGTTATTGTTAGTGGAAAGTTGGCAGAAAACGTTATTAACTCCAATTTTAAGGATTGCACGTAGCGTTCATATCCTCTAACGAAATCTTGATAAGCTCTGATCTGAGGCATACGGTCGGTGGCTTTAATATTATTTTATGACTCCTTTGAACGGCAGGTGAATTACACGCCACTCTTTCACAGTTACCTTCGCAGGTACATAGTAATTAAAAAAATTGCACTGAGAAGAGAAGCCTGAATTAATTGTGACTAGATTAAATTGATTGATTATAAGAAAGATTTCTCTAGGGAACGAAAAAGCTGTCGGAGATTTGTCTTATTTTCAACCTGTGACTTCGTTGCTCAGTTAGTAACAGCACCTTTCTAGAATCTTTACGGCAAAGGTTTGATTCCTGTTAACAGTTCAATTTTTTCCAGACTTCTTTTCTGCTATTTCTTTAACTGCCGCTTACCGAAGATCGCCTCTTTTCTTGGTTTACACGTCTTTCATTTGTTTACCTGGACGAGGAGTCAGATCACATGAGGCGTTTTGCCTCGTCCACTGAAAGCTCTTCGTGGGTCACGTGATTAGCCTACCTTCCCCTACCTTTACGACAGATGAATCGATCACTTTTTGTTAGTACATAGTATATTTTCAAGTCGACGTAAGTTTACCCAATTCCTTTAAACAGTTCCCGAAATAATAGGATATCTGTGCAAATCATCTGAAATGATTCGTATATTTCAATTACCCTATAGCTACCCGTGGAAAAACTGTTTTGATAATTTTGCTACAAGATGTTGGCTCGTTCCAGTCTTCTCATGGCCTGTGTCATCCTCATCCTGTTACTGGGCTTGGAGGCCGAGCATTTGCGTGGGTTTCCTGACATAGATGAGGACAGCGACGTAAACAAAGGCCAGGGAGACTTCTTTCCCGAAAAGCGTAACAAAGAATCTGTGGAGAAAAGACTCCACCGACGATTTCAGTACGAAAGGCGATTTAGATCACGAAAGGGATGCAAAGACAGGTTTATACCACTTTGCGGATGAAATCGAGACTGATTCAATATAACATTTGACGGATATTTGTAGGAATCAAAAAACTGACCTGTCCATAACCTCAAAAGTGATGTAATTAAAACAATAGAGAAAAAATTGCCCAAAGCAATGGTAACTTGTAAGATATTGGGAGATTAATCAGACCGGGGAGAGAAAAGAAGCCTTTACCAGGTTTTCTTCTAAAGAACGAAAATTTCGTTCCAATTGGCGCATGATAATACTTTAATAAAACATTAGTCAGGTATGTATGGATTAGCAATCTTTTGTTATTTATTCGATTCTCTTTTATTGTTTACAAATGTTCTAACCAAGGCAACAACGAGCTTTGTCTACTAAATGCTTTAAGGAATTTTTTACTTTCAGATCGGAAAGAAACTTCTTTCAAATTTTTAACTTTGTGGATGTCGAAGACTTCTCTCACCTCCAAGCTGCTGAAGAAGCTTTGATCAACAGCGTCCTAGGTCGACGGAAAAATGCAGTTTTTTCGCTTATCTTGGGCCATTTGAATATTCAAGTATATTTGAAATGGAAGCAAGCTTTCCTTTTTAATTTTATATCGTGTTCATCTGAACAAATGTTTAAAGAGGAGTCTTTCGAGTCAAACTGTTATCTTCTTACTGATCACCATATGATATATTTAGCTTTGTTTGAATGTTTCGAGCTAAGAATAAATTTGCTTAAACAGTCACGTCAACGACGAGAAGAGCTGAGACTAATGGAGCTAAAAGCTTTTGATTTGACACTTTGAGAGGTTTTTCTAACAAACTTGACGGAAGTGCTTTCTATCTAAATGTATTAAGTAGCAGTGATTCTCTGCGGGCATACAAGACTGTCATGCGCTGTTATGAGTTAAAAATTGTCTGAGAATTTGAAGATGTGAAGGTCCCACAGTGCCACGGGTAAATTTTCTTGAGGCCGTTTATCCGAATAAGTGTGAAAAAGGCCTTAGAGAGCTTTGGTCAACAAAGTCATTAAGGTGAATCAAACGCTGGAGATTTCGATATACTTAAGAGTAAATTCAGATAATGTTCTTCATTCCATGGACATCAGTGCTTTAAGCGAAGTCAGACCGTATTCAACCCGACCGTCAATAAGAAAATTTGCGGAAAGTTTAACAAAATTGTTCGATAGCGTTTTTTCCCGAGAAATCACCTTAACTCAGACTGAATCCAACCTTTCTCGTCTGTAATGAAGTAAAATTTATTTTTAAGTGAACTTTAGGTTTATTCTGATTGGCACATGCATTTTTTTAAGAAAAATTAACTTAACCTAAAATGCCTTTCGAAAGTTAAATTACATTACTGTCTTTTTCAATAACTGATATTTGAAGCCTAAACATTACATCACGTCCGTGATGCAGTCATAGATAACCTCGATGGTTATTTTTTCTACAATTGTTATCCCAGTGGTGGATTTACAGGTACGTTTGACATTACTCTATTCCAATCTATGCCGATAATATCATGATTCACTAAATAACCTATAACTCTTTGACTGACAGCAATGGATAACTTATTCGATAAGTGAAAACTAGAAAACGTCAAATGAAGTGATTCTTAATTCTTTGGTGGCCTGTTCGATCCAGAATTTCATGCTCCATTTTCGTTAGCTTCTGCCCTCTGAGTCTGCGCACGCATAGGTCCTGAGTCCATTACGCGACTTCTGAGTACCGACGCCATCTGAAGTTTTCGCTGTAGCTGTGATCAATAACGCAAAAAAAAAAAAACTTTAACGTAATTTGATGAAAAAATGGTATACGTATCATTTTAAAAAACATATATCATGTCTATTGAAATATTCAATATAGATATCAAACAAATGAGACCGATTTTCCATGATGCTCTTACGCTTGAGACGAACAAGAAAATCAGTATAATTTAGGCACCAAGCGAAGCTCTTCAAAGTCTTAGAACACTTCTCAGAGGTTGCCATCAGTCAATCTATTACTTCAGACGAACCTTTCAATTCTTGGTTGACCGAAAGACATTTTAGGAAAACAGTTGAGTTCCCTTGTGTACAAAACATTATATAACAAATATTTACCTTGAACGTTCTTTTACCGACTTTGTTAGTGACGTAAGCTTCTTCGCGCGTGAACAAAGACAAAAAGATGGAAAAATAAAGTATTGCGCAGATAAACTTTAAATGCGCCATAGATCTCTAAACTTGGATCTCAAAATAAGAGTTATGATAGGCTGTAGTGACGAGACTGACTAGAATGTATGGTGTTTCGTGTTCAAATATAAGCCCTATATACAATGATTCTGCAAACTTACCAACACCCCTAGCTTCAGCAAAGCCGTCACATTTGTCGTTCGCTGATTGGTCAAGACGAGCTTTGCACATAAAACCACGCTGTGAGAACACAGCTGTCGGAACATGACTTCGCACTCCAGGTTTCTTCAGCTGCTCTTCTAATTCACGAGTTCCTCCGGAAATATTATAATATCTCAAGCAGGAAATTCGCACGGAAATCGATGAATCTTCCTCGTTCATTTATTGTTTTGAGTATCAACCGCTTTCTAGCTTCTTATGACAAATTAAATAGAACGCGTCAACACGAGTAACAGAAATTAAAGTTTCTGGCAGAAAGAGGTTTTTAAATAAGCCTCTATATGTAGAGGTTCAATTCTAGGCCAAAGACTGATGTTGCTTACGGACGAATACTTTGCCAAAGTACCCCAACATAGATGGCTTTAAGTCATTGAAACACGCTTTAGAATGCAGAAACTTAGAGAATGATTGTGAAAGAAGCACTTTTGCCAAGTTTTGAAGAAAAACTCTCTACGTTTTGATTCAAAAGCTTTTAGCCCAATTAGTCTCAGCTATGTTCATCGTTGACTTGACTATGCAAATTTATTCTGAGCTTGAAACATTTAAACAAAGCTGAATTTATCATATGACTGATGATCAGTAAATAGATAAAAGTTTTGTTCGAAATACTCCTCTTTAAACTTTTGTTCAGACGAACACGATAGAAAAGGAAAAAGGAAAGCTTGCTCCATTTCAAATACACTCGAGTGTTCACCGAGCACTATGACTGCTGCGATCAGCCACTGTCATTGGCCACTCCTTGAAGTGTAGGCGCATGGCTGACGTCATGGATTAGTATTATTTTTGATGCTTTGTGCAAACTGAGTAAAGCATTTTGCAAATTTTCTCGACAAATTTCCAAATTTACCTTCTAAACACTTCTAAAAGATGTATTCGAGAGCATTTTGTAAGTACGAAAAAGAAATCAAAGTCCTAATAACGGGATCAGTTTAGGGTTTAAAGAATAAAAAAGTTTGAAAACTGACAGAATTATTCATGGTTTTCATCTTAGCTTTAACAGCATTATTATATCTGGTCATCACTTGACATATTTACACAACGTGTAATTGACTTGACCCACTGTACATTTCATCAAGGTTACATGTTTTTTGAATGTTATCTATTTCCTCATTTTCCTGCTTCCACAAAACCGATTACATTTGACAATCCACCACTTTTCACTTTTTATAGTACTCTTTATTCATATAACCAAAATTCTTAAACAAAAATTTTATTAAGGAGTCAAAATTTCTAACAAAGTACGTCTTCACTGTCTACGATTCAACCCTATCTGTTATCTTCGAAACATTTTGAAAGCTTCAACAGCTTAATTTTAATTATGCGTAGTATCAAATTGTATTTCCGGATTTGGTCGCACTATCAGAGGGATCATTTTTTACCATCCTCTTTTAAATCCAAGTAAAGAGTGTCCTTCGTCATCATGATCTCCATTCTCAACAGCAGCTGATCAAATGATGGTCTCTCATTTGGATCCTCCTGGTCAAACACCAATTCCTAGTCAAGCGCCAGCTCGTACTTGATAAGAAAAACATACATTGTATGAAAAGTTCGACATGTCTAAATTTAATTGTTCCTTCTTCATTTCGCCGGCAGGTCTTTGAAATAAGCCGCATGCGATGCTTTTTTTTTTTTTTAAGATTTTGGGTGCAGTAATTTTATGACATCAATTCATGTCAAGAATTTAAGAAAAACTTAGAAATTGGGCCTCTTTTTTAACAAATGAATATGCCTTGTGCTCTGTTATAAGGTGTTCTTAAGCTAGAATTCGTGTTCTATAGAAGCTGCATATTCGAGACTGTATAATATTACGTTAGCGTATTGACTGCATTTAATATGTTTCACTCTCTACATCTGTGTTGATTTTTCGCTGAAATTCTGCCTGAATCTTAGTTCACTTTGACTTCCATAAGTTTTTTTCGATTTGAAATCGGTCTTTTACAAAATTCCCACCAGAATGATAGGATCAGAAGATAAAAGTCGTGAATCATTCAGTAAAGGCGTTTTTTTTTCTTTTGCGTTGCAAACTTATTATTCTAGGTAGATAATCGCATACTTTTATAAACTAGGTATCAAAATAGGTATCACGCTTTCAAAACTGTATTAAACTATATTAGCATTGCTTTTTAAGGTATCGTAATGCACATTCCAGTCTGAAGTGAAGATCTTAGCGGGAGAAAATGTATTTTAGCCCGCTCGCACACTTGAGCGATTGTTCAGACTTCTTTGTTTTCAATTTTTTCTTCAGTTCTTATTTTCCCGATGACCTCCTAAGTAATTCTGACAATATTCTATTTTATGTCGTTGGGCATAAATATGTTAGGCGTCGTCTGAGGGCATATCTTAACCAACGACTTGGGCAAAAATGAGTCTGAATCAGGCTTAAATATATTTAGGCGCGCGAACATGGACTCTATTGTTTTATTTCTCGAATAATGAAAGTGCTGATTGTTTTCAAGTCATCCCGAAACATACATCTACATTAGATGAGGTTTGCATTTGGTTTACTATGTTACTCCGAATCCCAGCAGTATTTCACTATAGAGCTGAGCACTACAAATGCAAATTATCTCCGAGAATGCAAAATTCGTGAAATAAGTGTTTGGTGCATCTTACGCACAACCTTAAAAAGATCGCTAAAAATTTCTAGTCTTTGAACATTTCAATGACATCTTTTTTCTCTGGTCTGTATACGATGATCTGAATTACTCAGTGCTTCTTCGGCCTAGAAAATTTTGTTGTTAGCCGTCGCTTCGACTGAAAGCACCAAACGGAGTTTGAGGATGTTTTAATTAGTATACATATGGGTTTGAAAATTAAACTTTGAGCAAAACTTTCATATGACAATCCCAAACAAAGAACATGTCCACCAGATGGTTATACTTTCCCAGTCGTTCTTATCGCGTGATCTTAAGCTTTCTAAAGGACACCTTTAGATACGACTCAAGTAGGCTATTCCCGGGCGATTTACAGACATTTGAAATTTGCGTTTGAATGCCAAATTGAATTACTAGAGAATCAGTTATTAGCAAAAGTGGGTCGAACAAAAAGCAAATGCAATCATGCACGCTTATAACATAGCTAGTAAATTTGTCTAATCAAATTCAATTGCGCGAGCGTGCTTCATATTCCTATTGTGCACGCTCATGACGTCCGCTAACAAATCCCTCGAGAAAAAACACTTCCATCGGGTTGAAAATGTTATAAAACAATTGATTCATACATCAACTGTGCGTTCATCGAGATATGAAGCACCTGGAAAGTTTGGAGAGCACTCAAGAAGCTAGAGTTGCTCTCGGCTACGCCTCGAGCAACTCAGTACGCATCTTTCGTGCTCTCCAAACTTCCCGCGTGCTTCATATCTCGATGAACGCACGCTGCCGTATGAACCAATTGTTAATTAACGCCGCTGAAGAAGCTTTGATCAACAGCGTCCTAGGTGACGGAAAAATGCAGTTTTTTTCGCTTATCTTGGGCAATTTGAATATTCAAGTATATTTGAAATGGAAGCAAGCTTTCCTTTTAATTTTCGACGATCGTGTTCATCTGAGCAAAGTTTAAAGAGGAGTCTTTCGAGCCAAACTGTTATCTATTTACTGATCACCAGTCATGTGATAGATTTAGCTTTGTTAAATGTTTTGAGCTAAGAATAAATTTGCATAAAAAGTCCCGTCAACGACGAGAAGAGCTGAGGTTAATGGAGTTCAAAGCTTTTGATTTAACACTTAGAGAGGTATTTCTCACAAACTTGACGGAAGTGCTTTCTATCTAAATGTATTAAGTAGCAGTGATTCTGTGCGGGTATACATGACTGTCATGCGCTGTTCTGAGTTAAAAATTGTCTGAGAATTTGAAGATGTGAAGGTCCCACAGTGCCACGGGTAAATTTTCTTGTGGCCGTTTCGAATAAGTGAGAAAAGGGCCTTAGAGAGCTTTGGTCAACAAAGTCATTAAGGTGAATCAAACACTAGAGATTTTCGATATACTTAAGAGTAAATTCAGGTAATGTTCTTCATTCCATGGACATCAGTGCTTTAAGCGAAGTCAGACCCTATCCAACCAGATCGTCAATAGGAAAATTTGCGGAAAGTTTAACAAAATTGTTCGATAGCGTTTTTTCCCGAGAAATCACCTTAACTCAGACTGAATCCAACCTTTCTCGACTGTAATGAAGTAAAATTTATTTTTAAGTGAACTTTAGGTTTATTCTGATTGGCACATGACACAATAAATGCACTTTTTTTAAGAAAAATTAACTTAACCTAGCATGTCTTTCGAAAGCTAAATTACATTACTGTCTTTTTCAACAACTGATATTTGAAGCCTAAACATTATATCACGTCCGTGATGCAGTCGTAGATAACCTCAATGGTTATTTTTTCTAAAAAATTGGTATCTCAATGGTGGATTTACAGGTAAGCTTAACATAACTCTATTCCAATCCATGCCGATAATATCATGATTCACTAAATAACTTATAACTCTTTGACTGACAGCAATGGATAGCTCTATTCGATAAGTGAAAACCAGAAAACGTCAAATGAAGTGATTCTCAATTCTTTGGCGGTCTGGTCGATCCAGAATTTCATGCTCCATTTTCGTTAGCTTCTGCCCTCTGAGTCTGCGCACGTATAGGTTCTGAGTCCATTACGCGACTTCTGAGTACCGACGCCATCTGAAGTTTTCGCTGTAGCTGTAATCAACAACGCAAAAAAAAACTTTAACGTAATTTAATGAAAAAATGGTATACGTATCATTTTATAAAAGATATACATGTCTAATCAATATTCAATATAGAAAGCAAACAAATGAGACCGATTATCAATGAAGCTCTTACGCTTGAGACGAACAAGAAAATCAATATGCTTTCAGCTTCAAAGTCTTAGAGTACTTGTCAGAGGTTGCCATCAGTCAATTTATTACTTCAGACGAACCTTTCAATTCTTGGTTGATTGAAAAACATTTAATGAAATCAGTTTCCTAGTTAGACATTCGAGTTCCCTTGTGTACAAAACATTATATAGCAAATATTTACCTTGAACGTTCTTTTACCGACTCTGTTAGCAAAAGAGAAAGCTTCTCCGCGTGTGAACAAAGACAAAAAGATGGAAAAAATAAAGTATTACGCAGATAAACTTTAAATGCGCCATAGATCTCTAAACTTGGATCTCAAAATCAGAGTTATGAAAGGCTGTAGTGACGAGACTGACTAGAATGTTGGTGTT